>NW_025048626.1:0-125746 GCF_018831695.1 Puntigrus tetrazona
TTAACACTATTAGGGGCATGATCTCGGCCGGGTTAAGTGTGATTTCTCGGCTTTCCCACTTAACCATGGTAACCCTGGAAGAAGTTTTTAAGCGTTCAAAACCTCGTCCAGACATCCAGGCGATATTGGCCAGTTTAAGTGCGACTTCCGGACGCTAATCCACTCGACCATGGTAACCCTGGAACAAATATTTGAGCGTTTAAAACCTACGTCGAGACATCCAGGCTTACAGACTAACCCCATAACAGTAACACATTCACGGGCATGATTTTATTCAGTAAGGGCCCTGTATTACACTTTTCTTTAAGGCCTGGGCCACAAACTCACCCCATTATTATGACACTTTAATGGGCATGATCTTCTTGGCCGCGTTAAGTGTGATTTCTCGTAGGGTTTTCCACTCGACCATGGTGACCCTGGAATAAATTTTTAAGCGTTCAAAACCTAAGTCCAGACATCTAGGAGCTTCATCCAGGTGATATTTGCCGGTTTAATGTGACTTATCATTAAAAATAGCTAGATCTGATTATTTTTCATCCCTTTTAGAAGAAAACAAACACAACCCCCGGTATTTATTCAGTACAGTGACTAAATTAAAAAATAAAGCATCAACAGGTGCTAATATGCCCCAAGAGTATAGCTGCAATGAGTTCATGAATTTCTTTACTTCTAAGATTGATACCATCAGAGATAAAATTGTAACTATGCAGCCGTCAACTACAGTTTCAGATCAGATAATGAGCTTTAGATCCCTAAGGAAAAATTACACTCTTTCTCTATTATAGGAGAAGAAGACTTGTACAAACTTGTTAAAATCATCTAAACCAGCAACATGTATGTTAGACCTATTCCATCTAAACTATTAAAAGATCTGCTTCCAGAAGTCATAGATCCTATTTTGAACATTATTAATTCATCATTGTCATTAGGTTATGTTCCCAAAACCTTTAAACTAGCTGTAGTTAAACCTCTCATTAAGAAACCACATCTTGATCCCAAAGACTTAGTAAATTACAGACCAATCTCTAATCTCCCTTTTCTGTCAAAGATACTAGAAAAGGTAGTATCCTCACAACTGTATTCCTTTTTAGAAAAAAATGGTGTCTGTGAGGATTTCCAATCAGGTTTTAGACCGTACCATAGTACTGAGACTGCTCTCATTAGAGTTACTAATGACCTGGTTCTATCATCTGATCGTGGTTTTATCTCGCTATTAGTGCTATTAGATCTTAGCGCAACATTCGATACTATCGATCACAACATTCTCTTGGATAGACTAGAAAACTATGTTGGCATTAGAGGAAGCGCCTTAGCATGGTTTACATCATATCTATCTGACCGCTATCAGTTTGTGGCATTAAATGAGGAGGTATCATATCGATCAAAAGTGAAATATGGAGTTCCTCAAGGCTCAGTGCTAGGACCGTTACTTTTCAACCTTTACATGTTACCTCTGGGAGATATTATCAGGAGTCATGGTGTTAGCTTTCACTGCTATGCTGATGACCTCAGCTCCTGTTTCAAGCGCCAGCCTGGTGAAGTACACACCATTCCGAGAATCTAACCAGAGGCCATGATGATATAAAAGCTGGATGATGATAACTGCCAATGTGTTAAATTCTAGAAAAACAGAGGTGCTAATAATTGGATGCAAAAACCCCACATATAATAATCCCAAGGCCACAGCCTCACTTAGTAGCTGCTCATTAATTCTTATGTCAGTTGTTAGGAACTTCTAGGTGCTTTCACTTATTACCAATCTTTCCTTTAAAATATGTTTTAACATCTATAAACTCGTTTTCCATCTTAAAATATATACAAGCAAATTAGCCTATGCTTTGTTATAATACGAAACTCTTAATTCATGCGTTTACGACCTCAAGAGGTTAAAATTATTGCAATGCTGCTATTGGTGCAAAGTTGTTCTTGCAACAATAAACAAACTTCAGCTAGTCCAAACGCAGCAGCAGCGCCCTTACTAGAACTTAGGAAATGCGATCATATTAGCCCAGTTCTGTCAACACTGCACTGGCTCCTCATCAAACATGAACAGATTTTTAAAATCTTAATAATTACCTATAAAGCTCTAGAATGAAGTTTAGCTCCTCAATACTTCTGGCGCCAGGCCTTATCCACACAGTATAATCCTGCACGCCCGCCATGCGTTCACGAAACTCCTGCCATTTGATGGCACTTGTGAATATCAGAAATCAACTGCCGAAGTGACAGATCATTTTTCTCCTATCTAGCACCTAAAACTCTGGAACAATCTCCCTAACTCTGTTCGGGAAGCAGACACACTCTCTGCAGTTTAAATCTAGATTAAAGACACATCTTTTAACTTCATTTACACTTACTAACACACTGCGCACACCTTTATTATTCAAATCCGTTAAAGGATTTTTAGGCTTCATTACTTAGATTTGCTGGAACCAGAATTTTCTATCTTCTGCCAATACTGATGTACTTGTGACATAGTAAAGAATAGCATCTACGCTAATATTAGTCCTACTTGCTTCTCGTGTTTCTGTTTTCACAACCTGTATCCAGACTAGATGGTGGATCAGCTTTCAGGAGATTATGTTCATCAGAGACCAGAACACTTGCCTAGATAAGCCTGCGCCGACAGATCACCAGATCCTGATGCACACACACACACACACACACACTCACACTAAGTCATTTGCACTACCTGACACAGCGGCGCTTAAAATTGAACTGGAAGTTAAGTGCTGTAAATCTGTCAGAGGAAACCCCAAGCCAACTGAGTCTAGTTTCTCCTGCTGCTTTTTTCTCCATTCCTACTGCCACGCACATGGGTTTTGTTTCCTTGCCCTTCTCGCCTGCTGGCTTGCTTGTGGTTGAGGACACTGCACTCCTAATGGCTTATCGTTGAATTGGCTACGGGTGGAGACTGTCTCTGCATTTAATAAGAAAATTAGTCACTCTCGTCACTATACATCCCTGTCATTTATACTGTACAGTGCTTTGATGCAACCTGTATTTATTAAAAAGCTATATAAATAAAAATGATTGATTGATTGATTGATTGACTTCTCGGATGCTAATCCACTCGACCATAGTAACCCTGGAACAAATTTTTAGCGTTCAAAACCTAGAACCAGACATCCAGGCTCACAGACTAACCCCATAACAGTAAACATTACTGGGCATGATTTTATTCAGTAAAGCCCTGGGCCCACAGACTCACCCCATTACTATAACAGGCATGATCTTGGGACCCGGGTTAAAGTGTGACTTCTCGTAGGCTTTCCCACTTGACCATGGTAACTCTGGAAGAAATTTTTAAGGGTTCAAAACCTAAATCCAGACATCCAGGCTCACAGACTAACCCAATAACAGTAACACATTACTGGGCATGATTTTTATTCAGTAAAGGCCTGGGCCCACAAACTCACCCCATTATTACAACACTATTATGGGCATGATCTTGGCACGTGTTAAGTGTGACTTCTCGTAGGCTTTCTTACTCGACCATGGTAACCCTGGAAGAAACTTTTAAGCGTTCAAAACCTAGATCCAGACATCCAGGCTCACAGACTAACCCCAAACAATAACACATTACTAGGCATGATTTTATTCAGTAAAGGCCTGGGCCCACAGACTCACTCCATTACTTTAAAACTATTAGGGGGCATGATCTTGTCCGGGTTAAGTGTGACTTCGTAGGCTTTCCCACTTGACCATGGTAACCCTGGAAGAAGTTTTAAAAGCGTTCCAAAACCTATCGCCCAGACATCCAGGCGATATTGGCCAGTTTAAGTGCGACTTCTCGGGCGCTAATCCACTCGACCATGGTAACCCTGGAACACATATTTGAGCGTTCAAACCCTCGTCAGTAAAGAGACATCCAGGCTCACAGACTAACACCATAACAGTAACACATTACAGGGCATGAGTTTTTATTCAGTAAGGGCCCTGTATTACAGTTTCTTTAAGGCCTGGGCCACAAACTCACCCCATTACTATGACAGTTTAATGGGCATGATCTTTGGCCGGGTTAAGTGTGACTTCTCGTAGGTTTTTCCACTCGACCATGGTGACCCTGAAAGAAATTTTTAAGCGTTCAAAACCTAAGTCCAGACATCTAGGCGCTTCATCCAGGCGATATTTGCCGGTTTAAGTGCGACTTCTCGGGCGCTAATCCACTCGACCATGGTAACCTTGGAACAAATTTTTAAGCGTTCAAAACCTAGATCCAGACATCCAGGCTCACAGACTAACCCCATAACAGTAACACATTACTCTGGGCATGATTTTATTCAGTAAAGGCCTGGGCCCACAGACTCACTGCATTACTTTAACACTATTAGGGGCATGATATTGGCGGGTTAAGTGTGACTTCTCGTGAGGCTTTCCCACTCAACCATGGTAACCCTGGAAGAAGTTTTTAGCGTTCCAAAACCTACACCCAGACATCCAGGCGATATTGGCCAGTTTAAGTGCGACTTCTCAGGACGCTTATCCACTCGACCATGGTAACCCTGGAATAAATATTTGAGCGTAAAAACCTCACGTCCGAGACATCCAGGCTCACAGACTAACCCCATAACAGTAACACATTACGGGGCATGATTTTATTCAGTAAGGGCCCTGTATTACAGTTTTCTTTAAGGCCTGGGCCCACAAACTCACCCCATTACTATGACACTTTAATAGGCATGATCTTGGCCGGGTTAAGTGTGACTTCTCGTAGGTTTTCCACTCCGACCATGGTAACCCTGGAACAAATTTTTAAGCGTTCAAAACCTAGATCCAGACATCCAGGCTCACAGACTAACCCAATAACAGTAACACATTAGTGGGCATGATTTTATTCAGTAAAGGCCTGGGCCCACAAACTCACCCCATTATTACAACACTATTATGGGCAAGATCTTGGCGGGTTAAGTGTGACTTCTAAGTAGGCTTTCTTACTCGACCATGGTAACCCTGGAAGAAATTTTTAAGCATTAAAAACCTGCGTCCAGACATCCAAGCACACAGACTAACCCCTTAACAGTAACACATTAGTGGGCATAATTTTATTCAGTAAAGGCCTGGGCCCACAGACTCAACCCATTATTAGAACACTATTATGGGCATGATCTTGGCGGGTTAAGTGTGAATTCTCGTATGCATTCACACTCGACCATAAGTAACCCTGGAAGAAATATTGAAGCATTCAAAACCTAAATCAAGACATCCAGGCTCACAGACTAACCCCATAACAGTTACACATTACTGGGCATGATTTTATTCACTAAAGGCCCTGTATTACAGTTTTCTTTAAGGCCTGGGCCCACAAACTCACCCCATTACTATGACACTTTAATGGGCATGATCTTGGCGGGTTAAGTGTGACTTCTCGTAGGTTTTTCCACTCGACCATGGTGACCCTGGAAGAAATTTTTAAGCGTTCAAAACCTAAGTCCAGACATCTAGGCGCTTCATCCAGGCGATATTTGCGGTTTAAGTGCGACTTCTCGGACGCTAATCCACTCGACCATGGTAACCCTGGAACAAATTTTTAAAGCGTTCAAAACCTACACCCAGACATCCAGGCGATATTGGCCAGTTTAAGTGCGACTTCTCGGACGCTAATCCACTCGACCATGGTAACCCTGAAACAAATATTTGAATGTTCAAAACCTACGTCCAGACATCCAGGCTCAAAGACTAACCCCATAACAATAACACATTACTGGGCATGATTTTATTCAGTAAAAGCCCTGTATTACAGTTTTCTTTAAGGCATGGGCCACAAACTCAGCCCATTACTATAACACTTTTATGGGCATGATCTTGGCAGGGTTAAGTGTGACTTGTCGTAGGCTTTCTTACTTTACAATGGTAACCCTGGAAGAAACTTTTAAGCAATCAAAGCCTACATCCAGACATCCAGGCTCACAGACTAACCCAATAACAGTAACACATTACTGGGCATGATTTTATTCAGTAAAGGCCTGGGCCCACAAACTCATCCCATTTATACAACACTATACTGGGCATGATCTTAGCCGGGTTAAGTGTGACTTCTCGTAGGCTTTCTTACTCGACCATGGTACCCCTGGAACAAATTTTTAAGCATTCAAAACCTAGATCCAGACATCCAGGCTCACAGACTAACCCCATAACAGTAACACATTACTGGGCATGATTTTATTCAGTAAAGGCCTGGGCCACAGACTCAACCCATTACTATAACAGGCATGATCTTGGGCCGGGTTAAGTGTGACTTCTCGTAGGCTTTCCCACTTGACCATGGTAACACTAGAAGAAATTTTTAAGGGTTCAAAACCTAAATCCAGACATCCAGGCTCACAGACTAACCCAATAACAGTAACACATTACAGGGCATGATTTTATTCAGTAAAGGCCTGGGCCCACAAACTCATCCCATTTATACAACACTATTCTGGGCATGATCTTAGCCGGGTTAAGTGTGACTTCTCGTAGGCTTTCTTACTCGACCATGGTACCCCTGGAAGAAACTTTTAAGCATTCAAAACCTACGTCCAGACATCCAAGCACACAGACTAACCCCTTAACAGGAACACATTACTGGGCATGATTTTATTCACTAAAGGCCCTGTATTACAGCTTTCTTTAAAGCCTGGACCAACAGACTCACCCCTTTACTATAACACTTTTATGGGCATGATCTTGGCAGGGTTAAGCGTGACTTGTCGTAGGCTTTCTTACTCAACAATGGTAACCCTGGAAGAAACTTTTAAGCATTCAAAGCCTACGTCCAGACATCCAAGCACACAGACTAACCCCTTAACAGTAACACATTACTGGGCATGATTTTATTCAGTAAAGGCCTGGGCCCACAAACTCACCCCATTATTACAACACTATTCTGGGCATGATCTTAGCCGGGTTAAGTGTGACTCTCGTAGAGCTTTCTTACTCGACCATGGTACCCCTGGAAGAAACTTTTAAGCATTCAAAACCTACGTCCAGACATCCAAGCACACAGACTAACCCCTTAACAGTAACACATTACTGGGCATGATTTTATTCAGTAAAGGCCTGGGCCAGCAGACTCACTCCTTTACTTTAACACTATTAGGGGCATGATCTTGGCCGGGTTAAGTGTGACTTCTCGTAGGCTTTCCTACTCGACCATGGTAACCCTGGAACAAATATTTGAAAGTTTAAAACCTACGTCGAGACATCCAGGCTCACAGACTAACCCCATAACAGTTACACATTACTGGGCATGATTTTATTCAGTAAAGGCCTGAGCCCACAGACTCACCCCATTACTATAACACTATTATGGACATGAACTTGGCAGGATAAGTCTGACTTCTCGTATGCTTTCCCACTCGACCATGGTAACCCTGGAAGAATTTTAAAGCGTTCAAAACGTAAATCCAGACATCCAGGCTCACAGACTAACCCCATAACAGGAACACATTACTGGGCATGATTTTATTCACTAAAGGCCCCCTGTATTACAATTTTCTTTAAAGCCTGGACCAACAGACTTACCCCATTACTATAACTCTTTTATGGGCATGATCTTGGCAGGGTTAAGCGTGACTTGTCGTAGGCTTTCTTACTCAACAATGGTAACCCTGGAAGAAACTTTTAAGCATTCAAAGCCAAAGACTAACCCCTTAACAGTAACACATTACTGGGCATGATTTTATTCAGTAAAGGCCTGGGCCAACAAACGCACCCCATTACTATAAAACTTTTATGGGAATGATCTTGGCCGGGTTAAGTGTGACTTCTCAAAGGTTTTCCCTCTCGACCATGGTAACCCTGGAAAAAATATTGACGCATTCAAAACCTAAATCCAGACATCCAGGCTCACAGACTAACCCCATAACAGTAACACATTACTGTTTTGTAACCCATTTTTGTAACAGGCGTGATCTTGGTCGGGTTAAGTGTGACTTCTCGTAAGCTTTCCCACTCGACCATGGTAACGCTGGAAGAATCTTTTAAGCATTCAAAACCTACGTCCAGACATCCAAACACACAGACTAACCCCTTAACAGTAACACATTACTGGGCATGATTTTATTCAGTAAAGGCCTGGGCCCGCAGACTCACTCCATTACTATAACACTATTAGGGGCTTGATCTTGGCGGGTTAAGTGTGACTTCTCGTAGGCTTTCCCATTCGTCCATAGTAACCCTGGAAGATGTTTTTAAGTGTTCCAAACCTAAGTCTAGACATCCAGGCGATATTGGCCGGTTTAAGTGCGACTTCTCGGACGCTAATCCACTCGACCATGGTAACCCTGGAAGAAATTTTTAACATTTCAAAAACTAAGTCCAGATATCCCGGCTCAAGACTATCCCCATAACAGCAAGACATTACTGGTGTAGGGTTTATAACCTTTTATTTAATTATAATTAATAATTATGAATTGTCATTTGAATCAGCTCTCAATTCAAGTTTGGGAATTGAATCTGAAAAGATTCACGTTGGTATGCAATTCAAGTATACCTTTAAATCACCTAATACGTCCAGCGTTTTAGGGCAATTTAAATGTATGTTAACAATATGAATTTACTCTGTGATCAGCAAAATAAATCAATTGGACTTGGTTACTCGTTTATCTGATCTTCGCTTTACCTCTCGAGCAGGTAACAACGGATCTGGGCATGAGTTTGACTTTCCAGTTACATAACACACAAACGAGAATTCGTAATAATGAAACAAAATTTATTAAACAGTACCTACTAATTGACAAGACTACACTGAGAAGACTAAACATAAACACACACACACACACACATGCATTCCTTACACACATTGCGGGTTGGAAGGGAAATGGATAATTGTCTGTCCAAAGTCTGTTAGCTAGTTCTGAGATCGCACTAAGAGCACCAACAAAGCAAAGTTAGGTTTTAGCTTGCTTATATGTGTCTGCGCCGATTCAGTCAAGAAATGAAAAGGTAGTTTTACCACACGGCTTGTCTGGGGAAATCCCAGCTTGCTGATTGGTCAGGCTCGTCCTTGGGATGGCGTGGGGGCTTTCCGGCCGTTCGAATGGAGTCTCTCTAGCTTGGTGGTTCGCTTTGGATGAACCGAGTTGGTTATGGAAAGGGCAGTGAGTGTCCGTGGAGTGATGTGTGGAGGCGGACCGAGTCGAGGGTGTCGGGTCGTTCTTGTTCAGAGTCTTCTAACTTCTCCCAGTTCGAAGTTTCTCCGTTTCCTTGGCGATTCCTGCAGCGACCGAATTCCTCTGCGACTCCTGTGGTTCCGAAGAAGTTCTTCTCGACTCGACTCCGACTCTTCTCATCTCAACTCAGAGAGCTCTGTTCCTGCGTTTTGAGGTGCAAGTTTTGGTCCGTGCCCTGGGCAGTTGTCCAATCCGAGGTCGAAGAGGGCGTGTCCACGCCTGCTTTCGACTCCGGTTTCGTGCATACTTTATCCCAGTTAGAATTGACATTCTGCACTTCTGTTCCTTATCAAAAGCTTATAAGTGGAATACACTGTTGTGCATTGCACAAACACACATATTCATTCACCACGATATTGGAAACATCGTAAGCTTCAATTTGATATCAAACATGCATTATCTAGCGCTTATGGGCGCTCTCTGTTAGAGGATTATTTAACGAGTATATAGCGGTTCCTACATACATCCCAAAACATTTATGAAGCAGTTATTTACAGATGAACCTTTATTTGTTTGAAAGGAAAGCATTTAGATTGTTCGTTTAGTAGTTTTATGTGTGTCCTGGCAGTTCATTTATTGTAGCGAAAAGGAAAAAGGCGCGCTTTTAAGGAATGTATGTTGGGACAGAGCAAACCTCCCTGGGGTTGAAAGTGTGAGCTGTCCTGACCACGTTGATTCACCGCGGGAGTCTTATCACCTTTTGACTTGGTGGCTTGGTAGAACTGGTCCCAGGTCAGTGCACAGAAGCAGGTTATCGCGCTGTCGACCAGATGTAGCGTTTTCAATCATCCCAATCTTGGCGTGGGTACTCTCGGATTGGCCGAGCTCACTGCCGCGACAGTCCCTTGAGAATGTTTGGCAGACTTTGCGGCGCTCTGCATCGCTCTGTGGACCATCTTGATTGCCTTTATGGTCCGGAGTGCGGAGGATGCGCGATTGGTTCTAGAGCGATTCCCCCTTTTATGGTTCGTGTCTGTTCATCAAGGCCCCACACTGGGAATGATTTTATTCAGTAAAGCCTGGGACCAGAAACTCACCCATTACTATAACACGTTCATGGGCATGAGCATGGCAGGGTTAAGCGTGACTTCTCGTGAGGCTTTCTTACTCGACAGTGGTAACCCTGGAAGAAACTTTTAAGCATTCAAAGCCTACGTCCAGACATCCAAGCACACAGACTAACCCCTTAACAGTAACACATTACTGGGCATGATTTTATTCAGTAAAGGCCTGGGCCAACAGACTCACCCCATTACTATAAAACTTTTATGGGAATGATCTTGGCAGGTTAAGTGTGACTTCGTAGGCTTTCCCACTATACCATGGTAACACTGGAAGAAATTTTTAAGCGTTCAAAACCTAAATATAGACATCCAGGCTCACAGACGAACCCCATAACAGTAAACCATTACTGGGCATGATTTTATTCAGTAAAGGCCTGGGGCCCACAAACTCACCCCAATACTACAACATTGTTATGGGCATGATCTTGGCCAACAAGTGTGACTTCTCATAGGCTTTCCCACTCGACCATGGTTACCCTGGAAGACATTTACATTTACATTTACATTTAGTCATTTTGCAGACGCTTTTATCCAAAGTGACTTACAATTGAGAGTACAGCAGCGATTCATTTTTTTGAGAGACAAACAGACAGGGTAAGTGCTTATAACACCCAGTCACAGGAGTGTTCAAATTAGTACATGCCAGAAGGAAGGAATAAACAAAGGGGATGAGAAGAGAGACAGAGACAGTGAGAGTAAATTTTTTTTTTTTTTTTTTTTTTTTTTTTTTTATGATGAGGTCAGGTATTGCTGAAAGATGTGAGTTTTCAGCAGTTTCTTAAAGATTGACAGAGATCCAGCATTCCGGATAAGTGCAGGAAGATCGTTCCACCAGCCAGGAACAGAGAGCGAGAAAGTTCTGGAGAGTGATTTGAGCCTCTTTGAGATGGTACCACGAGGCGTCGCTCGCTAGCAGATCTCAGACTTCTAGAGGGTGTGTAGATTTGTAATAGTGAGTGGAAGTAGACCGGTGCCGAGTCTGTGTTTCTAAGCGTGTTTAACGTGTTTAAGCGTTCAAAATCTAAATCCAGACATCCAGGCTCACAGACTAACCCCATAACAGTAACACATTACTGGGCATGATTTTATTCAGTAAAGGCCCTGTAAGTCCAGACATCCAGAGGCTTCATCCAGGCGCTTCATCCAGGCGATATTGGCCGGTATAAGTGCTACTCTTTGGATGCTAATCCACTCGACCATGGTAACCCTGGATCAAATATTTGAGCATTCAAAACCTACGTCCAGATATCCAGGCTCTAGACTAACCCCATAACAGCAAGACATTACTGGGCATGATTTTATTCACTAAAGGCCCTGTATTACAGTTTTCTTCAAGGCCTGGGCCACAAACTCACCCCAGTACTATAACACTTTCAAGGGCATGATCTTTTGTCGGGTTTATTTTATTCAATAAAGGCCTGAGCCCACAGACTCACCCCATTACTATAACACTATTATGGGCATGATCTTGGCCGGTTTAAGGGTGACTTCTCGTAGTCTTTCCCACTCAACAATGGCAACCCTGGAAGAAATATTCAAGCATTCAAAACCTACGTCCAGACATACAGGCTCACAGACTAACCCCATAACAGTAACACATTACTGGGCATGATTTTATTCAGTAAAGGCCCTGTATTACAGTTTTCCTTAAGGCTTGGGCCCACAAACTCACTCCATTACTATAACACTAATAGGGGCATGATCTTGGCCGGGTTAAGTGTGACTTCTCGTAGGCTTTCCCACTCGACAATATTAACCCTGCAAGAAATTTTTAAGCGTTCAAAACCTAAATCCAGACATCCAGGCTCACAGACAAACCCCATAACAGCAACACATTACTGTGCATGAATTTATTCAGTAAAGGCCTGGGCCCACAGATTCAACCCATTACTATTAAACTTTTATGGGCATGAGCTTGACAGGGTTAAGAGTGACTTCTCATAGGCTTTCCCACTCGACCATGGTAACCCTGGAAGAAATTTTTAAGCGTTCAAAACCTAAGTCCAGACATCCAGGCGATATTGTCCGGTTTAAGTGCGACTTCTCGGACGCTAATCCACTCGACCATGGTAACCCTGTAACAAATGTTTGAGCGTTCAAAACCTACGTCCAGACATCCAGGCTCACAGACTAATCCCATAACAGTAACACATTACTGGGCATAATTTTCTTCAGTAAAGGCCTGGACCCACAAACTCACCCCAATACTACAACATTATTATGGGCATGATCTTGGCGACTTAAGTCTGACTTCTCGTAGGCTTTCCCACTTGACCATGGTTACTCTGGAAGAAATTTTTAAGCGTTCAAAATCTAAATCCAGATATCCAGGCTCACAGACTAACCCCATAACAGTAACACATTACTGGGCATGATTTTTTCAGTAAAGGCCCTGTATTACAGTTTTCTTTAAGGTCTGGGCCCACAAACTCACCCCATTACTATAAAACTTTAAAGGGCATGATTTTGACAGGGTTAAGAGTGACTTCTCATAGGCTTTCCCACTCGACCATGGTAACCCTGGAACAAATTTTGGAGCATTCAAAACCTACGTCCAGATATCCAGGCTCACAGACTAATCCCATAACAGTAACACATTACTGGGCATGATTTTATTCAGTAAAGGCCTGGACCCACAAACTCACCCCAATACTACTACATTATTATGGGCATGATCTTGGCCGACTTAAGTCTGACTTCTCGTAGGCTTTCCCACTCGACCATGGTTACCCTGGAAGAAATTTTTAAACGTTCAAAATCTAAATCCAGACATCCAGGAGCTTCATCCAGGTGCTATTGGCCGGTTTAAGTGCGACTTCTCGGATGCTAATCCACTCAACCATGGTAACCCTGGAACAAATATTTGAGCATTCAAAACCTACGTCCAGATATCCAGGCTTAAGACTAACCCCATAACAGCAAGACATTACTGGGCATGATTTTATTCACTAAAGGCCCTGTATTACAGTTTTCTTCAAGGCCTGGGCCCACAAACTCACCCCAGTACTATAACACTTTCAAGGGCATGATCTTTGTCGGGTTTATTTTATTCAGTAAAGGCCTGAGCCCACAGACTCACCCCATTACTATAACACTTTAAAGGGCATGATCTTGACAGGGTTAAGAGTGACTTCTCATAGGCTTTCCCACTCGACCATGGTAACCCTGGAAGAAATTTTTAAGCATTCAAAACCTAAGTCCAGACATCCAGGGGCTTCACCCAGGCGCTTCATCCAGGCGATATTGGCGGTTTAAGTGCGACTTCTCGGATGCTAATCCACTCAACCATGGTAACCCTGGAACAAATTTTTGAGCATTCAAAACCTACGTCCAGACATCCAGGCTCACAGACTAACCCCATAACAGTAACACATTTACTGGGCATGATTTTTTCAGTAAAGGCCCTGTATTACAGTTTTCTTTAGGGTCTGCCCACAAACTCACCCCATTACTATAAAACTTTAAAGGGCATGATTTTGACAGGGTTAAGAGTGACTTCTCATAGGCTTTCCCCACTCGACCATGGTAACCCTGGAACAAATTTTTGAGCATTCAAAACCTACGTCCAGATATCCAGGCTCACAGACTAATCCCATAACAGTAACACATTACTGGGCATGATTTTATTCAGTAAAGGCCTGGACCCACAAACTCACCCCAATACTACTACATTATTATGGGCATGATCTTGGTACGACTTAAGTCTGACTTCTCACTTGAGGCTTTCCCACTCGACCATGGTTACCCTGGAAGAAATTTTTAAACGTTCAAAATCTAAATCCAGACATCCAGGAGCTTCATCCAGGTGCTATTGGCGGTTTAAGTGCGACTGGATGCTAATCCACTCCAACCATGGTAACCCTGGAACAAATATTTGAGCATTCAAAACCTACGTCCAGATAACCAGGCTTAAGACTAACCCCATAACAGCAAGACATTACTGGGCATGATTTTATTCACTAAGGCCAGGACCCTGTATTACAGTTTTCTTCAAGGCCTGGGCCCACAAACTCACCCCAGTACTATAACACTTTCAAGGGCATGATCTTTGTCGAGTTTATTTTATTCAGTAAAGGCCTGAGCCACAGACTCACCCCCATTACCATAACACTTTAAAGGGCATGATCTTGACAGGGTTAAGAGTGACTTCTCATAGGCTTTCCCACCTGACCATGGTAACCCTGGAAGAAATTTTTAAGCATTCAAAACCTAAGTCCAGACATCCAGGGCTTCACCCAGTAGCTTCATCCAGGCGATATTGGCCGGTTTAAGTGCGACTTCTCGGATGCTAATCCACTCAACCATGGTAACCCTGGAACAAATTTTTGAGCATTCAAAACCTATTGTCCAGACATCCAGGCTCACAGACTAATCCCATAACAGTAACACATTACTGGGCATGATTTTATTCAGTAAAGGCCTGGACCCACAAACTCACCCCAATACTACTACATTATTATGGGCATGATCTTGGCCGACTTAAGTCACTGACTTCTCGTAGGCTTTCCCACTCGACCATGGTTACCCTGGAAGAAATTTTTAAACGTTCAAAATCTAAATCCAGACATCCAGGAGCTCATCCAGGTGCCATTGGCGGTTTAAGTGCGACTTCTCGGATGCTAATCCACTCAACCATGGTAACCTGGAACAAATATTTGAGCATTCAAAACCTACGTCCAGATATCCAGGCTTAAAGACTAACCCCATAACAGCAAGACATTACTGGGCATGATTTTATTCACTAAAGGCCCCTGTGTGCAGTTTTCTTCTTCAAGGCCTGGGCCCACAAACTCACCTCAGTACTATAACACTTTCAAGGCATGATCTTTTGTCGGGTTTATTTTATTCAGTAAAGGCCTGAGCCCCACAGACTCACCCTCATTACTATAAAACTTTAAAGGGCATGATCTTGACAGGGGTTAAGAGTGACTTCTCATGACTTTCCCACTCGACCATGGTAACCCTGGAAGAAATTTTTAAGCATTCAAAACCTAAGTCCAGACATCCAGGGGCTTCACCAGGCGCTTCATCCAGGTGATATTGGCGGTTTAAGTGCGACTTTCTCGGATGCTAATCCACTCAACCATGGTAACCCTGGAACAAATTTTTGAGCATTCAAAACCTACGTCCGAACATCCAGGCTCCTGAACTAATCCCACAACAGTAACACATTACTGGGCATGATTTTATTCAGTAAAGGCCTGGACCCACAAACTCACCTCCCAATACTACTACATTATTATGGGCATGATCTTGGCGACTTAAGTCTGACTTCTCGTAGGCTTTCCCACTGACCATGGTTACCCTGGAAGAAATTTTTAAACGTTCAAAATCTAAATCAGACATCCAGGAGCTTCATCCAGGTGCTATTGGCCGGTTTAAGTGCGACTTCTCGGATGCTAATCCACTCAACCATGGTAACCCTGGAACAAATATTTGAGCATTCAAAACCTACGCCCAGATATCCAGGCTTAAGACTAACCCCATAACAGCAAGACATTACTGGGCATGATTTTATTCACTAAAGGCCCTGTATTACAGTTTTCTTCAAGGCCTGGGCTCACAACCACCTCATTACTATAACACTTTCAAGGGCATGATCTTTGTCGGGTTTATTTTGTTCAGTAAAGGCCTGAGCCCACAGACTCACCCCATTGGCTATAAAACATTAAAGGGCATGATCTTGACAGGGTTAAGAGTGACACCTCATAGGCTTTCCCACTCGACCATGGTAACCCTGGAAGAAACTTTTAAGCATTCAAAACCTAAGTCCAGACATCCAGGGGCTTCACCCAGGCGCTTCATCCAGGTGATATTGGCCGGTTTAAGGCGACTACTAGGATGCTAATCCACTCAACCATGGTAACCCTGGAACAAATTTTTGAGCATTCAAACCCACGTCCAGATATCCAGGCTCACAGACTAATCCCATAACAGTAACACATTACTGGGCATGATTTTATTCAGTAAAGGCCTGGACCCACAAACTCACCCCAATACTACTACATTATTATGGGCATGATCTTGGCCAACTTAAGTCTGACTTCTCGTAGAGGCTTTCCCACTCGACCATGGTTACCCTGGAAGAAATTTTTAAACGCTCAAAATCTAAATCCAGACATCCAGGAGCTTCATCCAGGTGCTATTGGTCGGTTTACAGTGCGACTTACTCGGATGCTAATCCACTCAACCATGGTAACCCTGGAACAAATATTTGAGCATTCAAAACCTACGTCCAGATATCCAGGCTTAAGAGACTAACCCCATAACAGCAAGACATTACTGGGCATGTTTTTATTCACTAAAGGCCCTGTATGACTTTTCTTCAAGGCCTGGGCCTCCCACTCACCCCAGTACTATAATACTTTCCAAGGGCATGATCTTTGTCGGGTTTATTTTATTCCAGTAAAGGCCTGAGCCCACAGACTCACCCCCATTACTATAACACTCCATGGACATGATCTGGCCGGTTTAAAGTGTGACTTCTCGTAGTCTTTCCCACTCCCAGCAATGGCAACCCTGGAAGAAATATTCAAGCATTCAAAACCTACGTCCAGACATACAGGCTCACAGACTAACCCCATAACAGTAACACATTACTGGGCATGATTTTATTCAGTAAAAGGCCATGTATTACAGTTTTCTTTAAGGCTTGGGCCCACAAACTCACTCCATTACTATAACATTATTAGGGGCATGATCTTGGCCGGGTTAAGTGTGACTTCTCGTAGGCTTTCCCACTCGACCATATTAACCCTGGAACAAATTTTTGAGCATTCAAAACCTACGTCCAGACATCCAGGCTCACAGACTAATCCCATAACAGTAACACATTACTGGGCATGATTTTATTCAGTGATAAGGCCCTGTATTACAGTTTTCTTTAAGGTCTGGGCCCACAAACTCACCCCATTACTATAAAACTTTTAAAGGGCTTGATCTTGACAGAAGGTTAAGAGTGACTTCTCATAGGCTTTCCCACTCTGACCATGGTAACCCCTGGAAGAAATTTTTAAGCGTTCAAAACCTAAGTCCACGACATCCAGGGGCTTCATCCAGGCGCTTCATCCAGGCGATATTGGCGGTTTAAGTCTGCGACTACTCGGATGCTAATCCACTCAACCATGGTAACCCTGGAACAAATTTTTGAGCATTCAAACCTACGTCCAGACATCCAGGCTCACAGACTAATCCCCATAACAGTAACACACACTGAGGCATGATTTTATTCAGTAAAGGCCTCTGACCCACAAACTCACCCAATACTACAACATTATTATGGGCATGATCTTGGCCACTTCAAGTCCCTGACTTTCTGTGAGGGGCTTTCCCACTCGATTGTGGTTACCCTGGAAGAAATTTTTAAACGTTTAAAATCTAAATCCAGACATCCAGGTCCACAGACTAACCCCATAATAGTAACACATTACACAGGGCATGATTTTATTCAGTAAAGGCCCTGTATTACAGTTTTCTTTAAGGTCTGGGCCCACAAACTCAATCATTTATTATAAAAAACTTTAAAGGGCATGATCTTGACAGGGTTAGGAGTGACTTCTCATAGGCTTTCCCCACTCGTACATGGTAACCCTGGAAGAAATTTTTAAGCATTTAAAACCTGAGGTCCAGACATCCAGGTGCTTTCATCCAGGCTATATTGGCCGGTTTAAGTGCGATTTCTCGGATGCTAATCCACTCAACCATGGTAACCCTGGAACAAATATTTTGGGCATTCAAAACCTACGTCCAGATATCCAGGCTTAAGACTAACCCCATAACAGCAAGACATTACTGGGCATGATTTTATCTACTAAAGGCCCTGTATTACAGTTTTCTTCAAGGCCTGGGCCCACAAACTCACCCCAGTACTATAACACTTTCAAGGGCATGATCTTTGTCGGGTTTATTTTATTCAGTGAAGGCCTGGAGCCCACAGACTCACCCCATTACTATAACACTATTATGGGCATGATCTTGGCCGGTTTAAGTGTGACTTCTCGTAGTCTTTCCCACTCCAGCAATGGCAACCCTGGAAGAAATATTCAAGCATTCAAAACCTACGTCCAGACATACAGGCTCACAGACTAACCCCATAACATTAACACATTACTGGGCATGATTTTATTCAGTAAAGGCCCTGTATTACAGTTTTCTTTAAGGCTTGGGCCACAAACTCACTCCATTACTATAACACTAATAGGGCATGATCTTGGCCGGGTTAAGTGTGACTTCGCCGTAGAGCTTTCCCACTTCGACCATATTAACCCTGGAAGAAATTTTTTGAGCATTCAAAACCTACGTCCAGACATCAGGCCTCACAGACAAACCCCATAACAGTAACACATTACTGGGCATGATTTTAATCAGTAAAGGCCCATCGGTCAACCATTACAGTTTTGAGCATTTAAGGCCTGGGCCCTCAAACTCACCCCCATTAACTATAAAACTTCTTAAGGGAATGAGGTCTTGACATACAGTTAAGAGTGACTTATCATAGGCTTTCCAGTACTATAACTTTCGATACCATGGTAATCCCTGGAAGAAATTTTTAAGCGTTCAAAACCTAAGTCCAGACATCCAGGGCTTCATCCAGACCTTTCACATCTCAGTCGATATTGTGGCAGGTTTAAAGTGCGACTTCTGGGACGCTTATCCACTCGACCATGGTAACCCTGGAACAAATTTTTGAGCATTCAAGTCTGCTGTCCAGACATCCAGGCTCACAGACTAATCCCATAACAGTAACACATTGCTGGGCATGATTTTTATTCAGTAAAGGCCTGGAGTTTCCCACAAACTCACCCCAATACTACAACACTTTCATGGGCATGATCTTGGCCGGCTTAAGCCTGACTTCTCGTAGGCTTTCCCACTCGACCATGGTAACCCTGGAAGAAAATTTGCGTGAACGTTCAAAATCTAAATCCAGACATCCAGGCTCTGAGACTAAATCCCATAACAGTAACACATTAACCTGGGCATGATTTTATTCAGTAAAGGCCTCACCGCCATTACAGTTTTCTTTAAGGTCTGGGCCCACAAACTCACCCCATTACTATAACACATTAAAAGGGCATGATCTTGACAGGGTTAAGAGTGACTTCTCATTAAGGCTTTTCCACTCCACCATGGTAACCCTGGAAGAAATTTTTAAGCATTCAAAACCTAAGTCCAGACATCCAGGGGCTTCATCCAGGCGCTCTATCCAGGCAATATTGACCGGTTTAAGTGCGAACTTTGGATTCTAATCCCATCAACCATGGTAACCCTGGAACAAATTCAGCATTCAAAACCTAGTCCAGACATCCAGGCTCACAGACAAATCCCACAACAGCAACACACATCACTGGGCATGATTTAAGTAAAAGGCCTGACTTCTGTTGGAGGACTTAAGTGTCCCTGCTGACCATGGTTCACCCTGGAAGGAAATGTTTAAACGTTCAAAACCTAAATCCAGACATCCAGGCTCACGACTAACCCTTCATAACAGTCACATTACTGGGGATTTAAGTAAAGGCCCCGACTTCTAAGGCCTGGGGTGGCTACTATCTTTAAAGGCACTGACAGGGTTAAGAGTGACCATAGGTACTCGACCATGGTAACCTGGAAGAAATTTTTGTCCAGCAGGGGCTTCAAAACCTACTCTTTGGATGTCCAGACATCAGAGCTTTCAAACCACGCCCAGATATCCAGGCTTCTGAGATCCGGATTTCAAGTGCGACATTACTGGACGCTAATCCGCTCGACCATGGTAACCCTGTAACAAAGTTTTTCTTCAAGGCCTGGGACCACAAACTCTTACAGTACTATAACACTTAACAGGCACTGATCTTGTCGGGTTTATTTTATTCAGTAAAAGCCTGAGCCCACAGACTCACCCCAATACTTAACACTATTATGGGCATGATCTTGGGCGATTTAAGTGTGACTTCGTGTAGTCTTTCCCACTCGACCATGGCAACCTGGAAGAAATGTTTAAGCATTCAAAACTCTAAGTCCAGACATCCAGGCTCTGAACTAATCCCATAACAGTAACACATTACTGGGCATGATTTTTATTCAGTAAGGGCCCTGTACATAAAGAGGCCCACAAACTCACTCCAATACTATAACATTATTATGGGCATGATCTTGGCCGACTTAAGTGTGACTTCTACTCGTGGCTTTCCCACTTTCGACCATGGTTACCCTGGAAGGAAATTTTTAAGCGTTCAAAATCTAAATCCAGACATCAGGCTCACAGACAAACCCCATAACAGCAACACATTACTGGGCATGATTTTTATTCAGTAAAGGCCTGGGCCCACAGATTCCAACCCATTACTATTAAACTTTTATGGGCATGATCTTGACAGGGTTAGAGTGACTTCTCGTGAGCTTTCCACTCGACCATGGCAACCCTGGAAGAAATTTTTAGCGTTCAAAACCTAAGTCCAGACATCCAGGCTTCATATTGTCCGGTTGTCGGTTCGCGACTTCTCGGCGCTAATCCCACTCGACCATTGTGGTAACCCTGTAACAAATGTTTGAGCGTTCAAAACCTACATCCAGACATCCAGGCGCTTCATCCAGTCGATATTGGCGATTTGCGCGTCTTTTCTCAGACTAACTTATCCACTCGACCATGGTAACCTCTGGAACAAATTTTTGAGCATTCAAAACCTGCGTCCAGACATCAGGCTCACAGACTAATCCCCATATGGCAGTAACACATTACTGGGCATGAGTTTTTATTCAGTAAGAGCCTGGACCACAAGCTCACCCACAATACTACAACATTAATATTGGGCATGATCTTGGCGACTTAAGTGCTGACTTCTCGTAGGCTTTCCACTCGACCATGGTTACCCTGGAAGGAAATTTTAAGCGTTCAAAATCTAAATCCAGACATCCAGGCTCACAGACTAACCCCATAACAGTAACACATTACTGGGCGTGATTTTATTCAGTAAAGGCCCTGTATTACACGGTTTTCTTTAAGGCCTGGGCCTAAACTCACCCCATTGCTATAACACTTTAAAGGAGCATGATCTTGACAGGGTTAAAGTAGTGACTTCTCATTGGCTTTCCCACTCGACCATGGTAACCCTGGAAGAAATTTTTCGCGTTCAAAACCTAAGTCAGACATCAGGGAGCCTTACCCAGGCTTCATCCAAGTGATATTGGCGGTTTAAAGTGCAACTCTTTGGATCTTTCCCCACTCGACCATGGCAACCCTGGAACAAATATTTGAGCATTCAAAACCTACGTCCAGATATCCAGGCTCCTAGACTAACCCCATAACAGCAAGACATTACTGGGCATGATTTTTATTCACTAAAGGCCCTGTATTGCAGTTTTCTTCTATGACTGGGCCACAAACTCACCAGTACTATATTACTTTCATGGGCATGATCTTTTTATGAGTTTTATTTTATTCAGTAAAGGCCTGGATTACAAACTCACCGATGCCTATGGCATATAAAGGCGCGTGATCTTATGGTTTAAGTGTGACTATAAGTAGGCTTTCCCACTCGACCATATTAACCCTGGAAGAAATTTTTTAAGCGTTCAAAACCTAAATCCAGACATCCAGGCTCTGAACCGACCCCATAACAGTAACACATTACTGGAGCAAGACTTTATTCAGTAAAGGGCTGGTGAGTAGATGCTAAGGCCTGGGCCTGACCACCAATATAAACTTTTATGAGCATGATCTTACGACAGAAGTGAGGTGTTCTGACTTCTCATGAAGCTTTCCCCGACCATGAGCAACCCTGGAATTAACCCCAGATTTAATGCCTCAATGACTAAATTCGAACATCCAGGCGATATTGTCCGGTTCAAGTCGCGACTTCTACGAGGCCGCTAATCCCACTCGACCATGGTAACCCTGTAACAAATGATTGAGCGTTCAAAACCTACATCCAGACATCGAAGCGCTTCATCCAGTCGATATTGGCGGTTTAAGTGCGACTTCTTCTCGGGCGCTTATCCACTCGACCATGGTAACCCTGGAACAAATTTTTTTGAGCATTCAAAACCTACGTCCGAACATCAGGCTCACAGACTAATCCCATAACTGTAACACATTACTGGGCATGATTTTATTCAGTAAAGGCCTGGACCCACAAACTCACCCCAATACTACAACATTATTATGGGCATGATCTTGGCCGACTTAAGTGTGACTTCGTAGGCTTTCCCACTCGACCATGGTTACCCTGGAAGAAATTTTTAAGCGTTCAAAATCTAAATCCAGACATCCAGGCTCACAGACTAACCCCATAACAGTAACACATTACTGGGCATGATTTTATTCAGTAAAGGCCCTGTATTACAGTTTTCTTTAAGGCCTGGGCCACAAACTCACCCCATTACTATAAAACTTTAAAGGGCATGATCTTGACAGGGTTAAAGTGACTTCTCATAGGCTTTCCCACTCGACCATGGTAACCCTGGAAGAAATTTTTAGCGTTCAAAACCTAAGTCCAGACATCCAGGGCCTTTCATCCAGGCGATATTGGCGGTTTAAGTGCAACTCTTTGGATGCTAATCCACTCGACCATGGTAACCCTGGAACAAATATTTGAGCATTCAAAACCTACGTCCAGATATCCAGGCTCTAGACTAACCCCATAACAGCAAGACATTGCTGGGCATGATTTTATTCACTAAAGGCCCTGTATTACAGTTTTCTTTAAGGCCTGGGCCACAAACTCACCCCAGTACTATAACACTTTCAGGGCATGATCTTTGTCGGGTTTATTTTATTCAGTAAAGGCCTGAGCCCCACAGACTCACCCGATTACTATGACACTATAAAGAGGCGTGATCTTGGCAGTTTAAGTGTGACTTCTCGTAGAGCTTTCCCACTCGACCATGGTAACCCTGGAAGAAATATTCAAGCATTCAAAACCTACGTCCAGACATACAGGCTCACAGACTAACCCCATAACAGTAACACATTACTGGGCATGATTTTATTCAGTAAAGGCCCTGTATTACAGTTTTCTTTAAGGCTTAGGCCCACAAACTCACTCCATTACTATAACAATAAAGGGGCATGATCTTGGCGGGTTAAAGTGTGACTTCTCGTGAGGCTTTCCCACTCGACCATATTAACCCTGGAAGAAATTTTTTAAGCGTTCAAAACCTAAATCCAGACATCCAGGCTCACAGACAAACCCCATAACATCAACACATTACTGGGCATGATTTTATTCAGTAAAGGCCTGGGCCCACAGATTCAACCCATTACTATTAAACTTTTATGGGCATGATCTTGACAGGGTTAAGAAGTGACTTCTCGTAGGCTTTCCCACTCGACCATTGTAACCCTGGAAGAAATTTTAAAGCGTTCAAAACCTAAGTCCAGACATCCAGGCGATATTGTCGGTTTAAGTGCGACTTCTCGGACGCTAATCCACTCGACCATGGTAACCCTGTAACAAATGTTTGAGCGTTCAAAACCTACATCCAGACATCCAGGCGCTTCATCCAGTCGATATTGGCGGTTTAAGTCGACTTCTGGAGCGGCTTATCCACTCGACCATGGTAACCCTGGAACAAATTTTTGAGCATTCAAAACCTCGTCCAGACATCCAGGCTCACAGACTAATCCCATAACAGTAACACATTACTGGGCATGATTTTATTCAGTAAAGGCCTGGACCCACAAACTCACCCCAATACTACAACATTATTATGGGCATGATCTTGGCTGACTTAAGTGTGACTTCTCGTAGGCTTTCCCACTCGACCATGTTTACCCTGGAAGAAATTTTTAAACATTCAAAATCTAAATCCAGACATCCAGGCTCACAGACTAACCCCATAACAATAACACATTACTGGGCATGATTTTATTCAGTAAAGGCCCCTGTATTACAGTTTTCTTCAAGGCCTGGGCCTGAAACTCACTCCCATTACTATAAAACTTTAAAGGGCATGATCTTGACAGGGTTAAGAGTGACTTCTCGTAGGCTTTCCCACTCGACCATTTTAACCCTGGAAGAAATTTTTTAGCGTTCAAAACCTAAGTCCAGACATCCAGGCTCACAGACAAACCCCATAACAGCAACACATTACTGGGCATGATTTTATTCAGTAAAGGCATGGTAACCCACAGATTCAACCCATTACTATTACAGGCTCTTTTGCGCATCATCGGTGATCTTGGCAGGATTTAAGTGCTTGACTTCTCGTAGGCTTTTCCACTCGACCATGGTAACCCTGGAAGAAATTTTTAGCGTTCAACACCTAAGTCCAGACATCAGGAGCTTCATCCAGGCGCTTCATCCTAACAAGGCATGTGATATTGGCGGTTTAAGTTCAACTCTTTGGATGCTAATCCACTTCGACCATGGTAACCCTGGAACAAATTTTTGAGCATTCAAAACCTACGTCAGATATCAGGCTCTGAGACTAACCCCATAACAGTTTAAGACATTACTGGGCATGATTTTATTCACTAAAGGCCCTGTATTACAGTTTTCTCTTCAAGGCCTGAGCCACAAACTCACCCCAGTACTATAACACTTTCAAGGGCATGATCTTTTGTCAGGTTTATTTTATTCAGTAAAGGCCTGAGCCCACAGACTCATCCATTACTATAACACTATAAAGGGGTGATGATCTTGGCCGGGTTAAGTGTGACTTCTCGAAGGCTTTCCCACTCGACCATATTAACCCTGGAAGAAATTTTTGAGCGTTCAAAACCTAAATCAGACATCCAGGCTCACAGACAAACCCCATAACAGCAACACATTACTGGGCATGATTTTATTCAGTAAAGGCCTGGGCCACAGATTCAACGTACCATTACTATTAAACATTTTTATGGGCATGATCTTGGCAGGGTTAAGTGTGACTTCTCATAGGCCTTCCCACTCGACCATGGTAACTCTGGAAGAAATTTTTAAGCGTTCAAAACCTCGTCCAGATATCCAGGCTCTAGACTAACCCCATAACAGTAACACATTACTGGGCATGATTTTATTCAGTAAAGGCCCTGTATTACAGTTTTCTTTAAGGCCTGGGCCACAAACTCACCCCATTACTATAAAACTTTAAAGGGCATGATCTTGATAGGGTTTAAAGTAACTTCTCATAGGCTTTCCCACTCAACCATGGTAACCCTGGAAAGAATTTTTTAAGCGTTCAAAACCTAAGTCCAGACATCCAGAGGCTTCATCCAGGCGCTTCATCCAGGCGATATTGGCGGTTTAAGTGCGACTTCTCGGAGCAGCTTATCCACTCGACCATGGTAACCCTGGAACAAATTTTTGAGCATTCAAAACCTCGTCCGGACATCCAGGCTCACAGACTAATCCCATAACAGTAACACATTACTGGGCATGATTTTATTCAGTAAAGGCCTGGACCACAAACCTCACCCCAATACTACAACATTATTATGGGCATGATATTGGCCGACTTAAAGTGTGACTTCTCCGTAGACTTTCCCATTCGACCATGGTTACCCTGGAAGAAATTTTTAAGCGTTCAAAATCTAAATCCAGACTTCCAGGCTCACAGACTAACCCCATAACAGTAACACATTACTGGGCATGATTTTATTCAGTAAAGGCCCTGTATTACAGTTTTCTTTAAGGCCTGGGCCACAAGCTCACCCCATTACTATAAAACTTTAAAGGGCATGATCTTGACAGGGTTAAGAGTGACTTCTCATAGGCTTTCCCACTCGACCATGGTAACCCTGGAAGAAATTTTTTAAGCGTTCAAAACCTAAGTCCAGACATCCAGGGGGCTTCATCCAGGCGCTTCATCCACGCGATATTGGCGGTTTAAATTACAACTCTTTGGATGCTAATCCACTCGACCATGGTAACCCTGGAACAAATATTTGAGCATTCAAAACCTACGTCCAGAAATACAGGCTCACAGACTAACCCCATAACAGTAACACATTACTGGGCATGATTTTATTCACTAAAGGCCCTGTATTACAGATTTTTCTTCAAGGCCTGGGCCCACAAACTCACCCCAGTACTATAAAACTTTCCAAGGGCATGATCTTTTGTAAGGGTTTTTTTATTCAGTAAAGGCCTGAGCCCACAGACTCACCCCCATTACTATAACAATATTATGGGGCATGATCTTGGCAGAGTTAAGTGTGTGACTTCACCGTGAAGGCTTTCCCACTCGACCATGGTAACCCTGGAACAAATAATTGAAGCGGTTCAAAACCTACGTCCCAGACATCCAGGCTCACAAACTAACCCCATAACAGGTACACATTACTGGGCATGATTTTATTCAGTAAAGGCCTGGGCCCACAGACTCACCCCATTACTATAACACTATAAAGAGGCATGAGCTTGGCGAGTTAAGTGTGACTTCTCGTATGCTTTCCCACTCGACCATGGTAACCCTGGAAGAGATATTGAAGCATTCAAAACCTATATCCAGACATCCAGGCTCACAGACTAACCCCATAAGTATTACGCATTTCTGGGCATGATTTTTATTCAGTAAAGGCCTGAGGCCACAGACTCACCCCATTACTATGACACTATTATGGGCATGATCTTGGCGGGTTAAGTGTGACTTCTCGTAGGCTTTTCCACTCGACCATGGTAATCTGGATCAAATATTTGAAGCGTTCAAAACCTACGTCCAGACATCCAAGCTCACAAATTAACATAACATAACAGCTACACATTACTGCGTATGACTTTATTGAGTAAGGCCTGGGACCAGAAACTCAACCCAATACTATAACACTTTTATGGGCATGATCTTGGCTGGGTAAAGTGTGACTTCTCATCAGGCTTTCTTACTCGACAATGGTAACTCTGGAAGAAACTTTTAAGCATTCAAAACCTATGTCCAGACATCCAAGCACACAGACTAACCCCCTTAACAGTAACACATTACTGGGCATGATTTTATTCCGTAAAGACTTGGGCCAACAGACTCAGCCCATTACTATAAAACTTTTATGGGAATGATCTTGGCGGGTTAAAGTGACTTCTCGTAGGTTTTCCCACTCGACCATGGTAACCCTGGAAGAAATATTGAAGCATTCAAAACCTAAATCCAGACATCAGGCTCACAGACTAACCCCATAACAGTAACACTTTACTGGGCATGATTTTATTCAGGAAGGCCTGGGCCAGAGAGACTCACCCCATTACTATAGCGGCGTGATCTTGGCCGGGTTAAGTGTGACTTCTTGTATGCTTTCCCACTCGACCATGGTAACCCTGGAACAAATATTTGTGCGTTCAAAACCTTTGTCCAGACATACAGGCTCACAGACTAATCCCATAACAGTAGCACATTACTGGGCTTGACTTTTTGTTCAGTAAAGGCCTGGGTCACAATCTCACCCTATTACTACAACACTATTATGGGCATGATCTTGGCGGCGTTAAGTAGTGTGACTTCTCGTAGGCTTTCCCACTCGACCATGGTAACCCTGGAACAAATAATTGAGCGGTTCAAAACCTACGTCCAGACATCCAGGCTCACAGACTAACCCCATAACAGTTACACATTACTGGGCATAATTTTATTCAGTAAAGGCTTGGGCCCACAGACTCACCCCATTACTATAACACTTTAATGGGCATGATCTTGGCCGGGTTAAGTGTGACTTCTCGTATGCTTTCCCACTCGACTATGGTAACCCTGGAAGAAATATTGAAGCATTCAAAACCTATATCCAGACATCCAAGATCACAGACTAACCCCCATAATAGTTACGCATTTCTGGGCATGATTTTATTCAGTAAAGGCCTGGGCCCACAGACTCACCCCATTACTATGACACTATTATGGTCATGATCTTGCTTGGGTTAAGTGTGACTTCTCGTATGCTTTCCCACTCTCGACCACGGTAAGCCTGGAAGAAATTTTTAACAATTCAAAACCTAGGTCCAGACATCCAGGCTCACAGACTAACCCCATCACAGTACCACATTACTGGGAATGATTTTATTTAATAAAGGCCTGTGCCCACAGACTCACCCCATTACTATAACAGGCGTGATCTTGGCCGCGTTAAGTGTGACTTCTCGTAGGCTTTCCCACTCAACCATGGTAACCCTGGAAGAAATTTTTAAGCGTTCAAAACCTAAATTCAGACATCAGGCTCACAGACCAACCCAATAACAGTAACACATTACTGGGCATGATTTTATTCAGTAAAGACCTGGGCCACAAACTCACCCCATTGTTACAACACTATTATGGGCATGATCTTGGCCGGGTTAAGTGTGACTTCTCGTAGGCTTTCATACTCGACCATGGTAACCCTGGAAGAAACTTTTAAGCTTTCAAAACCTACGTCCTGACATCCAAGCACACAGACTAACCCCTTAACAGTAACACATTACTGGGCTTGATTTCATTGAGTAAAAGCCTGGGCCGCAGACTCACTCCATTACTATAACACTATTGGGGCAGGATCTTGGCGGGTTAAGTGTGACTTCTCGTAGTCTTTCCCTTTCGACCATGGTAACCCTGGAAGAAGTTTTTAAGCATTCAAAATCTAAATCCAGACATCCAGGCGATATTGGCGGTTTAAATCGACTTCTCGGACGCTAATCCACCACGACCATGGTAACCCTGGAACAAATGTTTGAGCATTCAAAACCTCGTCCAGACATCCAGGCTCACAGACTAACCCCATAACAGTAACACATTACAGGTATGATTTTATTCAGTAAAGGCCTGGGCCAACAGACTCACCCCATAACTATAAAACTTTTATGGAAATGATCTTGGCGGGTTAAGTGTGACTTCTCGTAGGCTTTCCCACTCGACCATGGTAACCCTGGAACAAATTTTTAAAGCGTTCAAAACCTACTTCCCAGACATCCAGGCGATATTGGCAGGTTTAAGTGCGACTTCTCGGGACGCTAATCCACTCGACCATGGTAACCCTGGGTCAAATTTTTGAGCGTTCAAAACCTACGTCCAGACATCCAGGCTCACAGACTAACCCCATAACAGTAACACATTACTGGGCATGATTTTATTCAGTAAGTACCATGTATTACAGTTTTCTTTAAGGCATGGGCCCACAAACTCACCCCATTACTATAACACTTTTATTGGCATGATCTTGGCGGGTTAAGCGTGACTTCGTAGGTTTTCCACTTGACCATGGTAACCCTGGAACAAATATTGAAACATTCAAAACCTAAATCCAGACATCCAGGCTCACAGACTAACCCCATAACAGTAACACATTACTGGGCATGATTTTATTCGGTAAAGGCCTGGGCCCACAGACTCACTCCATTACTAAAACACTATTATAGGCATGATCTCGGCCGGGTTAAGTGTGACTTCTCATAGAAGCTTTCCCACTCGAACATGGTAACCCTTGAAGAAATTTTTAACATTTCAAAACCTAAATCCAGACATCCAGGCTCACAGACTAACCCCATAACAGTTACAAATTACTGGGCATGATTTTATTCAGTAAAGGCCCTGTATTACAGTTTTCTTTAAGGCATGGGCCAACAAACTCACCCCATTACTATAACACTTTCATGGGCATGATCTTGGCCGGGTTAAGTGTGACTTCTTGTAGGTTTTCCCACTCGACCATGGTAACCCTGGAAGAAATATTGAAGCATTCAAAACCTAAATCCAGACATCCAGGCTCACAGACTAACCCCATTATAATAACACATTACTGGGCATGATTTTATTCAGTAAAGGCCTGGGCCCACAGACTCACCCAATTACTATAACACTATTATGGGCATGATCTCGGCCGGGTTAAGTGTGACTTCTCGTAGAGGCTTTCCCACTCGACCATGGTAACCCTTGAAGAAATTTTTAACATTTCAAAGCCTAAATCCAGACATCCAGGCTCACAGACTAACACCTAACAGTTACACATTACTGGGCATGATTTTATTCACTAAGGCCCTGTATTACAGTTTTCTTTAAGGCATGGGCCAACAAACTCACCCCATTACTATAACACTTTCATGGGCATTATCTTGCTTGGGTTAAGTGTGACTTCTTATCCAAGTTTTCCCACTCGACCATGGTAACCCTGGAAGAAATATTGAAGCATTCAAAACCTAAATCCAGACATCCAGGCTCACAAACTAACCCCATAACAGTAACACATTACTGGGCATGATTTTATTCAGTAAAGGCCTGGGCCCACAGACTCACCCCATTACTATAAAACTTTTATGGGCATGATCTTGGCGGGTTAATTGTGAATTCTCGTATGCTTTCCCACTCGAGCATGGTAACCCTGGAAGAAATATTGAAGCATTCAAAACCTAAATCCAGACATCCAGGCTAACAGACTAACCCCATAACAGATACACATTACTGGGCATGATGATTTTATTCAGTAAAGGTCTGGGCCCACAGACTCACCCCATTACTCTAACACTATTATGTGCATGATCTTGGCAGTGTTAAGTGTGACTTCTTGTAGGCTTTCTTACTCGACCATGGTAACCCTGGAAGAAACTTTTAAGAGCTCAAAACCTACGTCCAGACATCCAGCCTCACAGACTAACCTATAACAGTAACAAATTACTAGGCATGACTTTATTCAGTAAAGGCCTGAGCCACAAACTCACCACATTACTATCACATTTTTATGGGCATGATCTTGGTCGGGTTAAGTGTGACTTCTCGTATGCTTACCCACTCGACCATGGTAACCCTGGAAGAAATTTTTTAAGGGTTCAAAACCTAAATCCAGACATCCAGGCTCACAGACTAACCCCATAACAGTAACACATTACTCGGCATGATTTTATTCACTAAAGGCCCTGTATTACAGCTTTCTTTAAAGCCTGGACCAAAGACTCACCCCATTACTATAAAACTTTTATGGGCATGATCTTGGCCAGGTTAACTGTGAATTCTCGTATGCTTTCCCACTCGAGCATGGTAACCCTGGAAGAAATATTGAAGCATTCAAAACCTAAATCCAGACATCCAGGCTAACAGACTAACCCCATAACAGATACACATTACTGGGCATGATTTTATTCAGTAAAGGTCTGGTCCCACAGACTCACCCCATTACTCTAACACTATTATGTGCATGATCTTGGCGTGTTAAAGTGTGACTTCTTGTAGGCTTTCTTACTCGACCATGGTAACCCTGGAAGAAACTTTTAAGAGTTCAAAACCTACGTCCAGACATCCAGCCTCACAGACTAACCTATAACAGTAACAAATTACTAGGCATGACTTTATTCAGTAAAGGCCTGAGCCCACAAACTCACCACATTACTATCACATTTTTATGGGCATGATCTTGGTCGGGTTAAGTGTGACTTCTCGTATGCTTACCCACTCGACCATGGTAACCCTGGAAGAAATTTTTAAGGGTTCAAAACCTAAATCCAGACATCCAGGCTCACAGACTAACCCCATAACAGTAACACATTACTGGGCATGATTTTATTCACTAAAGGCCCTGTATTACAGCTTTCTTTAAAGCCTGGACCCAAAGACTCACCCCATTACTATAACACTTTCAGGGGCATGATCTTGGCGGGTAAAGTATGACTTCTCGTTGGTTTTCCCACTCGACCATGGTAACCCTGGAACAAATATTTGAGCGTTCAAAACCTACGTCCAGACATCCAGGATCACAGACTAATCCCATAACAGTAACACATTACTGGGCATTATTTTATTCAGTAAAGGCCTGGGCCCACAAACTCACCCCATTATTACAAAACTATTATGGGCATGATCTTGGTCGACTTAAGTGTGACTTCTCATAGGCTTTCCCAGTCGACCATGGTAACCCTGGAAGAAACTTTTAAGAGTTCAAAACCAAAATCCAGGCATCCAGGCTCACAGATTAACCCCATAACAGTAACGCATTACTGGGCAAGATTTTATTTACTAAAGGCCCTGTATTACAGCTCTCTTTAAGGCCTGGACTCACAGACTCACCACATTACTATAACACTTTCATAGGCATGATCTTGGCGACTTAAGTGTGACTTCTCGTAAACTTTCCCACTCGACCATGGTAACCCTGGAAGAAATATTGAAGCATTCAAAACCTAAATCCAGACATCCAGGCTCACAGACTAACCCCATAACAGTTACACATTACTGGGCATGATTTTATTCAGTAAAGGCCTGGGCCCACAGACTCACCCCATTACTATAACACTATTATGGGCATGATCTTGGCTGGGTTAAGTGTGACTTCTTATATGCTTTCCCACTCGACCATGGTAACCCTGGATGAAATTTTTAACATTTCAAAAATTAAGTCCAGATATCCAGGCTCAAGACTATCCCCATAACAGCAAGACATTACTGGGCATGATTTTATTCAGTAAAGGCCCTGTATTACAGTTTTCTTTAAGGCATGGGCCAACAAACTCACCCCATTACTATAACACTTTCATGGGCATTATCTTGGCGGGTTAAGTGTGACTTCTTATAGAGTTTTCCCACTCGACCATGGTAACCCTGGAAGAAATATTGAAGCATTCAAAACCTAAATCCAGACATCCAGGCTCACAGACTAACCCCATTACAATAACACATTACTGGGCATGATTTTATTCAGTAAAGGCCCTGTATTACAGTTTTCTTTAAGGCATGGGCCAACAAACTCACCCCATTACTATAACACTTTCATGGGCATGATCTTGGCGGGTTAAGTGTGATTTCTTGTAGGTTTTCCCACTCGACCATGGTAACCCTGGAAGAAATATTGAAGCATTCAAAACCTAAATCCAGACATCCAGGCTCACTCCATTACAGTAACACATTACTGGGCAGGATTTTATTCAGTAAAGGCCTGGGCACACAGACTCACCCCATTACTATAACACTATTATGGGCATGTTCTCGGCCGGGTTAAGTGTGACTTCTCATAAGCTTTCCCACTCGACCATGGTAACCCTTGAAGAAATTTTTAACATTTCAAAACCTAAATCCAGACATCCAGGCTCACAGACTAACCCCATAACAGTTACACATTACTGGGCATGACTTTATTCACTAAAGGGCCTGCATTATAGTTTTCTTTAAGGCCTGGGAACACAAACTCACCCCATTACTATGACACTTTCATGGGCATGATCTTGGCCAAGTTAAGTGAGACTTCTCGTAGGTTTTCCCACTCGACCATGGTAACCCTGGAAGAAATATTGAAGCATTCAAAAACCTAAATCCAGACATCCAGGCTCACAAACTAACCCCATAACAGTTACACATTACTGGGCATGATTTTATTCAGTAAAGGCCTGGGCCCACAGACTCACCCCTATACTATAACACTATTATGGGCATGATCTTGGCCGGGTTAAGTGTGACTTCTTGTATGCTTTCCCACTCGACCATGGTAACCCTGGAAGAAATTTTTAACATTTCAAAAACTAAGTCCAGATATCCAGGCTCAAGACTATCCCCATAACAGCAAGACATTACTGGGCATGATTTTATTCAGTAAAGGCCCTGTATTACAGTTTTCTTTAAGGCATGGGCCAACAAACTCACCCCATTACTATAACACTTTCATGGGCATGATCTTGGCCGGGTTAAGTTTGACTTCTTGTAGGTTTTCCCACTCGACCATGGTAACCCTGGAAGAAATATTGAAGCATTCAAAACCTAAATCCAGACATCCAGGCTCACCCCATTACAGTAACACATTACTGGGCAGGATTTTATTCAGTAAAGGCCTGGGCCCACAGACTCACCCCATTACTATAACACTATTATGGGCATGATCTCGGCCGGGTTAAGTGTGACTTCTCATATGCTTTCCCACTCGACCATGGTAACCCTTGAAGAAATTTTTAACATTCCAAAACCTAAATCCAGACATCCAGGCTCACAGACTAACCCCATAACAGTTACACATTACTGGGCATGACTTTATTCACTAAAGGGCCTGCATTAAAGTTTTCTTTAAGGCCTGGGAACACAAACTCACCCCAGTACTATGACACTTTCATGGGCATGATTATGGCCGGGTTAAGTGTGACTTCTCGTAGGCTTTCCCACTCGACCATGGTAACCCTGGAAGAAATATTGAAGCATTCAAAAACCTAAATCCAGACGTCCAGGCTCACAGACTAACCCCATTACAATAACACATTACTGGGCATGATTTTATTCAGTAAAGGCCTGAGCCCATAGACTCACTCCTATACTATAACACTATTATGGGCATGATCTTGGCGGGTTAAGTGTGACTTCTAAATGTAGAGCTTTCCCACTCGACCATGGTAACCCTGGATCAAATAATTGAGCGTTCAAAACCTACGTCCAGACATCCAGGCTCACAGACTAACCCCATAACAGTAACACATTACTGGGCATGATTTTATTCAGTAAAGGCCCTGTATTACAGCTGTCTTTAAGGCCTGGACCCACAGACTCACCCCATTACTATAACACTTTCATGGGCATGATCTTGGCCGGGTTAAGTGTGACTTCTCAAAGGCTTTCCCACTCGACCATGATAACCCTGGTTGAAATTTTTAAGCGTTCAAAACCTGAATCCAGACACCCGAGCTCACAGACTAACCCCATAATAGTAACACATTACTGGTTATGATTTTATTCAGTAAAGGCCCTGTATTACAGCTGTCTTTAAGGCCTGGACCCACAGACTCACCCCATTACTATAACACTTTCATGGGCATGATCTTGGCGGGTTAAGTGTGACTTCTCGTGAAGCTTTCCCACTCGACCATGGTAACCCTGGTACAAATAATTGAGCGTTCAAAACCTAAATCCAGACATCCAGGCTCTCAGACTAACCCCATAACAGTAACACATTACTGGGCATGACCTTATTTAGTAAAGGCCTGGGCCCACAGACTCACCCCATTACTATAACAGGCATGATCTTGGCCGGGTTAAGTGTGACTTCTCGTAGGCTTTCCCACTCGACCATGGTAACCCTGGAACAAATTTTTAAGCGTTCAAAACCTAAATCCAGACATCCAGGCTCACAGACTAACCCAATAACGATAACACATTACTGGGCATGATTTTATTCAGTAAAGACCTGGGCCTACAAACTCAACCCATTGTTACAACACTATTACGGGCATGATCTTGGCGGGTTAAGTGTGACTTCTCGTAGGCTTTCATACTCGACCATGGTAACCCTGGAAGAAACTTTTAAGCTTTCAAAACCTACGTCCAGACATCCAAGCACACAGACTAACCCCTTAACAGTAACACATTACTGGGCTTGATTTCATTGAGTAAAAGCCTGGGCCCGCAGACTCACTCCATTACTATAACACTATTAGGGGCAGGATCTTGGCCGGGTTAAGTGTGACTTCTCGTAGTCTTTCCCTTTCGACCATGGTAACCCTGGAAGAAGTTTTTAAGCATTCAAAATCTAAATCCAGACATCCAGGCGATATTGGCCTGTTTAAATGCGACTTCTCGGACGCTAATCCACTCGACCATGGTAACCCTGGAACAAATGTTTGAGCATTCAAAACCTACGTCCAGACATCCAGGCTCACAGACTAACCCCATAACATTAACACATTACTGGGTATGATTTTATTCAGTAAAGGCCTGGGCCAACAGACTCACCCCATTACTATAACACTTTCATGGGAATGATCTTGGCCGGGTTAAGTGTGACTTCTCGTAGGCTTTCCCACTCGACAATGGTAACCCTGGAACAAATTTTTAAGCGTTCAAAACCTACGTCCAGACATCCAGGGCGATATTGGCCGATTTAAGTGCGACTTCTCTCGGACGCTAATCCACTTCGACCATGGTAACCCTGGGTCAAATATTTGAGCGTTCAAAACCTACGTCCAGACATCCAGGCTCACAGACTAACCCCATAACAGTAACACATTACTGGGCATGATTTTATTCAGTAAGTACCATGTATTACAGTTTTCTTTAAGGCATGGGCCCACAAACTCACCCCATTACTATAACACTTTTATTGGCATGATCTTGGCCGGGTTAAGCGTGACTTCTCGTAGGTTTTCCCACTTGATCATGGTAACCCTGGAAGAAATTTTTAAGCGTTCAAAACCTAAATCCAGACATCCAGGCTCACAGACTAACCCAATAACAGTAACACATTACTGGGCATGATTTTACTCAGTAATGGCCTGGGCCCAAAACTCACCCCTTTATTACAACACTATTATGGGCATGATGTTTGCCGGGTTAAGTGTGACTTCTCGTAGGCTTTCTTACTCGACCATAGTAACCCTGGAAAAAACTTTTAAGCATTCAAAACCTACGTCCAGACATCCAAGCACACAGACTAACCCCTTAACAGTAACACATTACTGGGCATGATTTTATTGAGTAAAGGCCTGGGCCCGCAGACTCACTCCATTACTATAACACTATTAGGGGCAGGATCTTGGCCGGGTTAAGTGTGACTTCTCGTAGGCTTTCCTATTCGGCCATGGTAACCCTGGAAGAAGTTTTTAAGCGTTAAAAATCTAAGTCCAGACATCCAGGCGATATTGGCTGGTTTAAGTGCGACTTCTCGGACGCTAATCCACTCGACCATGGTAACCCTGGAACAAATATTTAAACGTTCAAAACCTACGTCCAGACATCCAGGCTCACAGACTAACCCCATAACAATAACACATTACTGGGCATGATTTTATTCAGTAAAGGCCCTGTATTACAATTTTCTTTAAGGCATGGGCCCACAAACTTACCCCATTACTATAATACTTTCATGGGCATGATCTTGGCCGTGTTAAGCGTGACTTCTCGTAGGTTCTCTCACTCGACCATGGTAACCCTGGAAGAAATATTGAAGCATTCAAAACCTAAATCCAGACATCCAGGCTCACAGACTAACCACATTACAGAAACACATTACTAGGCATGATTTTATTCAGTAAAGGCCTGGGTCCACAGACTCATCCCATTACTATAACACTATTATGGGTATGATCTCGGCCGGGTTAAGTGTGACTTCTCATAGGCTTTCCCACTCGACCATGGTAATCCTTGAAGAAATTTTTTACATTTCAAAATCTAAGTCCAGACATCCAGGCTCACAGACTAACCCCTTAACTGGAACACATTACTGGGCATGATTTTATTCACTAAAGGCCCTGTATTACAATTTTCTTTAAAGCCTGGACCCACAGACTCACCCCATTACTATAACACTTTCATGGACATGATCTTGGCCGGGTTAAGTGTGACTTCTTGTAGGTTTTCCCACTCGACCATGGTAACCCTGAAACAAATATTTGAGCGTTCAAAACCTACGTCCCGATATCCAGGATCACAGACTAATCATATAACAGCAACACATTACTGGGCATGATTTTATTCAGTAAAGGCCTGGGCGCACAAACTCACCCCATTATTACAACACTTTTATGGGCATGATCTTGGCCGGGTTAAGTGTGACTTCTCGTAGGCTTTCTTATTCGACCATGGTAACCCTGGAAGAAACTTTTAATCATTCAAAACCTACGTCCAGACATCCAAGCACACAGACTAACCCCTTAACAGTAACACATTACTGGGCATGATTTTATTCAGTAAAGGCCTGGGCCAACAGACTCACCCCATTCCTATAAAACTCTAATAGGAATGATCTTGGCCGGGTTAAGTGTGACTTCTCGTGGGCTTTCCCACTCGACCATGGTAACCCTGGAAGAAATTTTTAAGCGTTCAAAACCTAAGTCCAGATATCCAGGCGATATTGGCCGGTTTAAGAGCGACTTCTCAGACGTTAATCCACTCGACCATGGTAACCCTGGAACAAATAATTGAGCGTTCAAAACCTACGTCCAGACATCCAGGCTCACAGACTAATCCCATAACAGCAACACATTACTGGGCATGATTTTATTCACTAAAGACCCTGTATTACAGTTTTCTTTAAGGCCTGGACCCACAGACTCACCCCATTACTATAACACTTTCATGGACATGATCTTGGCCGGGTTAAGTGTGACTTCTCGTGGGCTTTCCCACTCGACCATGGTAACCCTGGAACAAATAATTGAGCGTTCAAAAGCTACGTCCCGACATCCAGGCTCACAGACTAACCCCATAACAGCAACACATTACTGGGCATGATTTTATTCAGTAAAGGCCCTGTATTACAGCTGTCTTTAAGGCCTGGACCCAGAGACTCACCCCATTACTATAACACTTTCGTGGGCATGTTCTTGGCCGGGTTAAGTGTGACTTCTCAAAGGCTTTCCCACTCGACCATGATAACCCTGGTTGAAATTTTTAAGCGTTCAAAACCTGAATCCAGACATCCAGGCTCACAGACTAACCCCATAATAGTAACACATTACTGGTTATGATTTTATTCAGTAAAGGCCCTGTATTACAGCTGTCTTTAAGGCCTGGACCCACAGACTCACCCCATTACTATAACACTTTCATGGGCATGATCTTGGCGGGTTAACTGTGACTTCTCGTAGGCTTTCCCACTCGACCATGGTAACCCTGGTACAAATAATTGAGCATTCAAAACCTAAATCCAGACATCCAGGCTCACAGACTAACCCCATAACAGTAACACATTACTGGGCATGATTTTATTTAGTAAAGGCCTGGGCCACAGACTCACCCCATTACTATAACAGGCATGATCTTGGCCGGGTTAAGTGTGACTTCTCGTAGGCTTTCCCACTCGACCATGGTAACCCTGGAACAAATAATTGAGCGTTCAAAACCAACATCCAGACATCCAGGCTCACAGACTAATCCCATAACAGTAACACATTACTGGGCATGATTTTATTCAGTAAAGGCCCTGTATTACAGCTGTCTTTAAGGCCTGGACCCAGAGACTCACCCCATTACTATAACACTTTCGTGGGCATGTTCTTGGCCGGGTTAAGTGTGACTTCTCAAAGGCTTTCCCACTCGACCATGATAACCCTGGTAGAAATTTTTAAGCGTTCAAAACCTGAATCCAGACATCCAGGCTCACAGACTAACCCCATAATAGTAACACATTACTGGTTATGATTTTATTCAGTAAAGGCCCTGTATTACAGCTGTCTTTAAGGCCTGGGCCCACAGACTCACCCCATTACCATAAAACTTTTATAGGAGTGATCTTGGCTGGGTGAAGTGTGACTTCTCGTAGGCTTTCCCACTCGACCATGGTAACCCTCAAAGAAAGTTTTAACATTTCAAAAACTAATTCCAGATATTCAGGCTCAAGACTAACCCCATAAAAGCAAGACATTTCTGGGCATGATTTTATTCACTAAAGGCCCAGGATTATAGTTTTCTTTAAGGCCTGGGCCTACAGACTCACTCCATTATTATAACACTTTTATGGGCATGACCTTGGCCGGGTTAAGTGCGACTTCTCGGACACTTTCCTATTCGACCATGGTAACCCTGGAGGAAATTTTTAAGTCCACACATCCAAGCGCTTTATCCAGGCGATATTGGCCGGGTTAAGTGAGTCTTCTCGTACACTTTCCCACTCGACCATGGTAACCCTGTAGGAAATTTTTAAGCGTTTAAAACCTAAATTCAGACGATATTGGCCGAGTTATGTGCGACTTCTTGAATGACTTTTTCACTCAATACCCACCACCCTGAATTAAATTTTTAAGCATTCAAAACCTAACCCCAGACATCCAGGCGCTTCATACAGGTTATATTGACCGGGTTAAATTCGACTTCTTGGACGCTTTGCACTCGACCATGGTAACCCTGAAAGAAATTTTTAAGCGTTTAAAACCTACGTCCAGACATCCAGGCGTTATTGGCCGGGTAAAGTGCGAATTCTCGGACGCTTTTCCAATCTACCATGGTAACTCTAGCGGAAATTTTTAAGCGTTCAAAACCTAAGTACAGACATCCAGGCGCTTCATCTAGCCGATCTTGGCCGGGTTAAGTTCGACTTTTTGGACGCTTTTCCACTCGACCATGGAAGCTATGGAGGAAATTTTTAAGCGTTCAAAATCTAAGTCCAGACATCCAGGCGCTTCATCCAGCCGATCTTGGCTGTGATAGGTGCTCATTCTTGGACGTTTTCCCAGTCTAACACCGCCACCCTGGAGAAAATTTTTAAACGTTTCAAACCTAAGTCCAGACTTCAGTCGTTAACTTCAGGCCAGGTGTGTGTGCTCGATGAAACCACCTATATCCCAGCAAGCTAACAGTTGTTTGTTGACTCACTAGTATGTTTATCAGTATCAGTGTGTGTGAGGCCCAAGAGCTACAGATCTCCATCCTGTAGATGGAGGAGAACACAACCTTCTTATGTTGAACCCAACATAAACCGTTTCCTGTTCTGTTCTCATTGTACAGTATGTGCCGTGTTTCAGTGTCTGAGTCTCTTAACTTGTGATGTGTCTGCTTCTCTTTGTAGGACACGTAGTGTTCATGTCTTCAAAAGCTTCTTGGTTAGCCACATGCCCCTCGTGATTTCGCAGATGAAGGGATTTCCAGACAATGGTCACCTGTCCAGAGAAGAGAGGCGTTTCATCTCCTGTCCAGAACCGTGCCCACATGATCACTGAAGAGGAAGTGGAAAGTCAACCAATCAAAATGAGCTTCACTGTAAATAAATGAACCTAATGGAGTACTACTAAAGCTGATTTAGATGAATCATTGATAGTTCATGTTGTTTAAGCATCTCAGAAATATCCACCTTGATTTTTTTCTTGTTTATTTTTTAAACATAGGAATAACTTTCATATGTTAGCTTCATATTTTACATGTTAGCTCAGTTTGAATAAAATCATGCTTGATTTAAATCATCCGTCATCCTTGGCCCCATGTTTTCACTCTATAATATGAAGGTCAAATGATTACGAATGATTTAAGAACAAATGAATATAAAAAAAACTGAAAGACAACACAAGTATATGTTTGATCTCTTGAAGAAGCACGCACACACACACACACACACACACACACACACACACACACACACACACACACATATATACACTCTCACTCTCACACACACACAGGTTGCTACAACGTACATTTTTATTTTATGTATGTTTGTATAAATGGTAAATAAACTGTTTAATAAGAATAATATTAGTAGAATTTTTTCCAGGGTTAAAAAACACATGGTTGACTCTTTATAAAGGGTCACATGATTGATACAGTACATCCTCAAAACGACATTCAATCAAAAATGGGTGACCCTGATGAACTTAATCCTGATTAATTATACAGTTGTGGCCAAATGTTTTGAGAATGACACAAATATTAGTTTTCACAAAGTTTGCTGCTAAACTGCTTTTAGATCTTTGTTTCAGTTGTTTCTGTGATGTACTGAAGTCAAAGGCTTTTATCGACAATTACATAGCAAATAATGACTCTTTGCATAAATGCCGTGTTGGCCCTTCTTTTTCAGGACCTCTGCAATTCGACTGAGCATGCTCTCAATCAACTTCTGGGCCAAATCCTGACTGATAGCAACCCATTCTTTCATAATCACTTCTTGGAGTTTGTCATAAGTAGTGGGTTTTTGTTTGTCCACCCGCCTCTTGAGGATTGACCACAAGTTCTCAATGGGATTAAGATCTGGGGAGTTTCCAGGCCATGGACCCAAAATTTCAACGTTTTGGTCCCCGAGCCACTTAGTTATCACTTTTGCCTTATTGGCACGGTGCTCCATCGTGCTGAAAAATGCATTGTTCTTCACCCAACTGTTGTTGGATTGTTGGAAGAAGTTGCTGTTGGAGGGTGTTTTGGTACCGTTCTTTATTCATGGCTGTAATTTTGTGCAAAATTGTGAGTGAGCCCACTCCCTTGGATGAGAAGCAACCTCTCACATGAATGGTCTCAGGATGCTTTACTGTTGGCATGACAGAGGACTGATGGTAGCGCTCACCTTTTCTTCTCCGGACAAGCCTTTTCTAGATGCCCCAAACAATCGGAAAGGGGCTTCATCGGGAGAATATGACTTTGCCCCAGTCCTCAGCAGTCCATTCACCATACTTTTTGCAAAAGATCAGTCTGTCCCTGATGTTTTTTGGAGAGAAGTGACTTCTTTGCTGTCCTTCTTGATGTGACGGGACTAAGTGATTGACATCAGTCTTCACCTATCAGGGACTGGGTCAGTCCATTTAAGGCTGGATTGGTTGTCACTCGGGGTGCGTCACGTCCGATTTTTCCCGCCCGTGTTCATTGTTTGTGTGGACTAGCTGCAGGTAAGCACGCGCTATTTTAACTGGTAGATGCATTTTTTTAGGACCCGTTGAGTACATGTGGTTTTTAAAGTGTTCCTGTGTACCATTATAGTGTCTCATTTGCATTGTTGCGGCATTAGTGGAGCTGATGACTGTCCGCCTTTCAGGTAATGTGCATTCTTCCGAGCTGGTGTTTTTAACCTGTTAACATGCTTGCGGAGGTAATGTTGTTACGCACAAAATAGGCATGATTTCCTGTACCCCATTTTGTGCGCGGAAGGCATGAGTGACAAACCGGTGCCCATAACTATTTATTGCGGCGTAATATTCTCACGGTAAGTGCTACCAATATTTAAAATTGAATTTGGGGAATCACGCGACGCGAATTAACACTTTTGTCCTTTTGCGTAGGATCCTCCCTTTCTTTTGTTCGTCTTTCAGAAAGCGCGTGTTTTTGGACTCATCTTATGCTGTTACATTATCCTGGTTGCAACGCGGAAGCTGCCATCAGTAACTCCTAAAAGGGGACTGTTCGGGTTTGGGTTTGATGTGGTTTTAAGTCCCGCTTCGAATTTATGTATTCTTTATTTCTGGGAGTAACTTTCAAGATTACCCCCTTGTTTTCATTCGTTACACTTGTCTTTTTGTTTTGTTCCATTTCATTTTGTGAATTTAGTTTATTTTCTTTTTCTTGGTCGAATTGTTTGGTTTAAATTTACTTTTTTGGATGTAACCCGATTTTGTATTTGATTTAAGTCTTTTTGTTTTCTTTTGTTTGTACCCCTGTGGTGCGGCGTGGCTTTAATGTATTGTTTGTTATACTTTGAGGTTGATGTTGTTGTAATTTTGTATTTTACTTTGTTTTTGCTTCATTGCAGGAGCTGGGGTCCCACGGGTGGTTGGATTTCTCTCCTGGTGGTGGTTCTTGGTATGCTGTGTAACACTGAGTGTTTAGTAGTGTGATCTGAGTGCACAGGTGTGTGTGTGGAAGTGTGCCATCGTAAAAACCGAACTCCTCTTGCCACTGGAAGCCTCAGCCCTGCTGGATGTATGTGATTTTGTTCTAGGGCCTCAACCTTAGATTAATTCTGTATTCATATTCTTTTGTTTTGAAGCGGTGCTTTTTCTTTTGCCCCGTATTTTAAAGTTTATGTATTAATAAACTTTATACTTTTATATGCTACCCAAGTGTCTGGCCTAACTTCTTATGAGGGATCCGAACCTGTGTCCAATTATAATTGTTCCCTGGGAATAATCCCTAGGGTGGCGTAGTCGGATTTCTTTGAGTTAAGCGTTGCTGTTAAAAACGATTCCCCCCTCCCGCCACATTGACACCAGGCCATCTTCCAAAAGTCTTGGCCTCACTGTGCGTGTAGATGCACTCACACCTGCCTGCTGCCATTCCTGAGAAAGCTCTGCACTGGTGGCACTCCGATCCTGCAGCTGAATCCTCTTTAGGAGACGATCCTGGCGCTTGCTGGACTTTCTTGGACGCCCTGAAGCCTTCTTAATAAGAATTGAACCTCTTTCCTTGAAGTTCTTGATGAGTCTATAAATTGTTGATTTAGGTGCAATCTTAGTAGCCACAATATCCTTGCCTGTGAAGCCATTTTTATGCAACGCAATGATGGCTGCACACGTTACCTTGTTTAACAATGGAAGAATGATGATTTCAAGCATCACCCTCCTTTTAACATGTCAAGTCCGTCATTCTAACCCAATCAGCCTGACATAATGATCTCCAGCCTTGTGCTCGTCAACATTCTCACCTGAGTTAACAAGACGTTTACTGAAATGATCTCAGCAGGTCGTTTAATGACAGCAATGAAATGCAGTGGAAAGTTTTTTTCAGGTTTAAGTTCATTTTCATGGCAAAGAAGGACTATGCAATCCATCTGATCACTCTTCATAACATTCTGGAGTATATGCAAATTGCTATTACAAAAACTTAAGCAGCAACTTTTCCAATTTCCAATATTTATGTCATTCTCAAAACCTTTGGCCACAACTGTACATATACTGTTAATACACATTTCTTTCATAAACTCCAATTTTCTATTAATACACAATTCCAAACCTTTCCAAAACAATCTTGAGTAAATGAGAAAAGAAAGATGCTAAATAGTTTTCTTTTGTTTACCAAAGTTGACAGCTATACGAAATGTTAAGCTTAAATATTTCCAAATGTAATAAATTCTATAAAGTAGTTTGTAAGACACTTCCTTCATTTTGATACAACATTTATTTGGCAGTATTCATTCTTTAACACAAGAGATATAACCAAATAAAGAAGAGCAAAGGACACAGAACAAAGAGCATTTGTTCAAATCAGTATTAATTAATATATTGTTGTCTTAAAACAAATACAGTTTTTCAAATGTGCACACTTTTGGAAAAAATGCTAATTCTCCTGGTTTCACAGGTGATTGGATTTTCTGAGGAAATCCTGTATACGACAACAATTACCCATTGAAATGAACTAATTTACTTGCATCTTACTAAAAGAATACCTCCTTTGAGCCAAAGATAAATTAAAGATCTGTTTTTAAATAATATGCCCTTGTTATTTCATATGAAATAGTTGTGGGGTGAAAAATGGTGAAAAAGGGCTTGTCTGTGAAAACCGGCCAATTTAGCAGGAATTTTGTCAACAGAAAAATTATGTTCCAATAAAAAATCTATGCTTCCAAGAAAATTAAATATATCATTAGGGAAGGCATTCCGAGGATTTTAATAAGAAATTATGAATAAAATAAATAAAACTAATGAATCACTGTATCAAATGCTTGATATTTTCAGTAATATCTTATATTTTTTCTTTAAACATTCATTTTCAAGCAGGTTTACTCACAGGTTTGATGACGCAACGAAGATACTGAAAGCTGATTGGCCTCCTGACAGTGATCGGTTAAATACGCGGGAAAATAGCGCGTTCAGTTTATTCAGAGATCATAGTAACTTCTCTGATTTATATAGTAATTTATACATTTATTAATAAATCTCGCTATATAATAATGAAAAGTGCATACGATTCAACGCTTCCGATAAAAGCGCACGCTCGCGCTGTTGTACTCGCGCACGTGACGTCACGCGCACCATGCACGTGAACTATAGTTTCTATGGCGACGCGTGTTATGACGTGAATTCTATACATAAACACTCAAACCCATCGATATCTGTTTGTTGAGAGACGAGGCGATTTCAGAGACTTTCGGAGATTATTTCCTGACACTGTGATTTTCGACGCAGTTCAGAGCGAGAGAGACTTTTATTTTAGGAGATCGGAGGATATTTCCTTTGAGTACAGTTTGAAGGAAGTTTTTTATTCTCTTCTTATTTCTCTTCTTATTTCTTTCTTTCTTTATTTCTCTCATTCTTTCTCTCATTCTTTCTTTCTTTCTTTCTTTCTTTCTTTCTTCAACTAATTAATTTTTTTTAAATTTATTTACTGTATTTCGTGGAGTTTGGAGAGATTGTCAACCGCTCTTATGAGTGAAAGACAAGGTGAGCGTTTTGTTTGTTATTGCTATGTTATGGTATGATGTTGTACAATGTTTGACTGAATTAATGTGAAGATATGCCTTTGATTTTCTATTCAAGAGCAAATAGAAGTAAAAGCAATTGGTGCTTGGTTATGATAAAGGTTGCTAATAGAGGCTGTAAGTGTCTGATGTGTGAAATATTGCAGCCTCGGGCCGCTCCAGATCCAGAAGTGCTGCTGTCTCTCAGGCGGCTGCTCAGGAGGTTGGGAGAAGCGGCTCTGGTGACGACGCTCAGGAACCGCTGACCAACCCAAACCTGCCTCTGAGCCAAGAGCTGCCTGGGTACATCGCTCCTCTGCCGTCAGAGTTGGCCGTTTCTGTGTCCGTGTCTCACGGGAAGAGGAAGCGGCAGAGCGGCAGCCAGGAGGATGAGGGTCCGTCCCCTCATACAGAAGAGCTGCCAAACGCTCCCGCAGAGGTCAGAGTGCACTGAGATTAAACACCTCACCACTCACTAAACGAGTCGTCACTGAAGACGTTACAGTAAGGTCCCATTTAAAGAGGTTTCTTGTGATCTTGTGTGTTGCAGAAGCGTATGTCAAGGGCCCATTGCTGGGGCGAGGTGGATTCGGCTCTGTGTATGCTGGGACCCGCAGGTCTGACGGACTGCCAGTAAGACTTCCTCTCACCTCCTCGTTAGAAATGTTGCCGTCAGTGAACGTGGTCTGTGATAATTAGTCAGCGTGGTCTTCATCTGTCTACAGGTTGCCATCAAGCACGTCTGTAAAAGAGGAACACCGAGACTGAGAGTCGTGAGTTCAGAGTGAATCTGTTGCTCTGCTTGCTCTGATTGAGCGCTGGATATAACGCAGCGTTCGTCCTGCAGGAAGGTCAGGATCAGCTGCCGCTGGAGGTGGCGTTGATGAGTCTGGTCAATTCGGCTCCTGCCTGCCCCAACGTCCTGCAGCTGCTGGAGTGGTTAGACTTTCCCAGACGCTACACCTTGATCCTGGAGCGTCCCATTCCTTGCCAAGATCTGGACACTTTCTGCAAGCAGAACGGACGCCTGGAGGAGAGTCTGGCCAAGAAAGTGCTGCTGCAGCTGGTCACGGCGCTGAAACACTGCGAGAGCCGCAGAGTCCTGCACCGGGACGTCAAACCGGAGAACCTGCTGATCTCCACAGAGTCACACGACATCAAGCTGCTGGACTTCGGCTGTGGAGATCTGCTGAAAGACTCGGCCTACAGACACTTTGCAGGTGGGTTTGATCTCACTGCGGTGATCTGTGTTTGTTTGTGGAGCCTCTTCAGGTGACGTCTGGGGTCTTGTTGTGTCTCTCAGGCACTCTTCAGTACGCCCCTCCTGAGTGGTTTTGGCGGCAGCGCTATCACGCAGGACCGGCTACGGTTTGGTCGGTCGGGGTGACGCTCTACAACATCTTGTGCGGCTGTTTCCCCTTCAGAGGCACGTTGAGGGTCACCTCCAGAAGCAGACTGCGCTTCCCTAGAGAGCTGTCCACAGGCAAGAGACAGAGGTCACGTCCAGATCCAGGTGAAGCGTGTGCTTCTGTCTTCCTGAACACTGTGTTGTGTGTAACAGAGTGCCGTCAGCTGATTGGCTGGTGTCTCAGTGCATCAGCGTCAGACCGGCCCACTTTAGAGGACATTGAGCGCCACCCCTGGTTACACTGAGCAGGTGGCCAGAGACACACACTTATCTGACTCACAGCAGTCACGGCTGGATTGTCTCCTTAGGATCAGACTAGATTAATGCTTCTGATTGTTTGTATAGGGTGAGCAGGAGTGACACAGGAAGTGCAGGGAACGGCTTCCTGGTCGCCTCCAGAAAGAGCAGAGGATCATGGGCTGATGGTGAAGGGTTCGGATCCTCTGCTCCAGTCGGTGAAGATCTCTGTGTGGATGCTGCAGGAGTCTGAACACACAGCAGCAGCTGAAACCACCCACAGATCAATATGTGTAGCTTCTCCACAATAAAGTGTAAATATGTATATAACAGGAGTTGTACATCTCGCTGTATCACAGTAGTATTACTTTTTTTGTAATCAGGACAGGAAAAAGGACCAAAAATAAGAAAGAAATCAGAAGAAAAATCTCTTAGTGATTTTAATTAATAGAAAGGATGCATAGAATGTAAATTGCAAAAACAAATATATAAATAAAGCCATTTTTATGCTTAAAGGAAAAAAATAATGGTGACCCAAAACCATTGTTCCATACTTTTTTCAAAATATCCTCCTTTGTGTTCGGGAGAACAAAGAAATTCATACAAGTTTGGAACTACTTGAGGATGAGTAAATGATAACAAAATCTTACTTGTTGGGTAAAATTCCTTTAAACAGTAATATTTTCGTTTGCCTTACCGTGGTGCTTTAACTGTGGCAGTGGGGCTGCACAACATCTGTGCAAATTATCTAGGTAAAGAAATTAACCAAATAAATAGAAATAAACAAACTAAAATATTTAGTTGAATACGTCCTGCAACTGGTTTTGCACATACAGTAGAATACAAATTGCCTAGAAAGACATATTTTAACAGTTATTTATATTATTTAACAGAAATTACTTGATTTATAGTTTGGATTCATAACAACATAAATTAGTCTTTTCAGGCTCACTGATTCAAAGAAAACTAATTTTCTGGTTGACCAGAAGCTGAATACAAAGTATTTATTCAGTAAATAATAATCAGTGAACCATATTCCTTTTAACATACCTACAAACATTGAGTTAGACAACATTTGACAGTCCACTTTAGGCATTCCACGATCAGTAAGCAACTTTTCAGCTACATGTCATTAGAGTTTTAGTAAACTGTCTGTTTAATAACCTCTTATTAGTTAATAGATGGCAAGTATTAAGGTATTAAACATATTCTTGATAAAAACAGAGAAATATATGCTATTAATAGCTGTAAAATTAGCCCATTTTGTTTCAATATAGGATTGCGGAAATGAGTACAACCTAGATTTAATTCAACAAGGTGTGATATTTTAGTACTTAATATGTCCTCCATAACTCTATGTATACAGTGTACTGCTCTGACGCTTCTTGGCACTGAATGTAAAATTTTATTACAAACTGTTACATCTGTCCTGTTTAACTCCTTCTTAAACGACCTGGTCTTTAATGGGGAGAGTTTCTGGTTTGGGGAGAGTTGAGGTTTTCTATTATATCACACAGTGGTTGATAAAGCCTAACTCTCTCACACCTTCAGCTCTCATACGTCCCTACAGAAGAGCTTTACTACCCTGAAGTTCACTGTGGAAACCAGACACTTCTCACTGTATGCCTCCTCTTGTGACACCAGAACATTTTAGATGCTGTCAGATCTGAAATGATTAACTTGGTCTCATGAGACTAGAGCATGGATTCCCAGAAGCCCTCACTTACTTAAGCCAAGGGTCTTGGAAAAGGAGTTTATTGTGCTTTGGCCGCAGTGGATAGTTTGGGTGCAGACAAACAACCATGCATGGTGCTATTTTTGTACGTCACTCTTCTCAGCGTTTACTGGCTCTGAAACGCTTTCTTACAAATTATTATTTCGGGGGCTTTTACAAGTCCATTGTTTTTGAATTTTTGAAAATGTTGCAGTATTTTTACATTGAAAACAAGAATTTGGTATTCCTCTTGCATTATTGTCCTCTTATAAGTTAAAAAATAAATACCCTGGCAGTGTTCACTGTTCCAACAAAAAACTACAAAAAAATTAAAACCCGACGTTAACTTCAGGCCAGGTGTGTGTGCTTGATGAAACCACCTATATCCCAGCAAGCTAACAGTTGTTTGCTGACTCACTAGTATGTTTATCAGTATCAGTGTGTGTGAGGCCCGAGAGCTACAGATCTCCATCCTGTAGATGGAGGAGAACACAACCTTCTCATGTTGAACCCAACATAAACCGTTTCCTGTTCTGTTCTCATTGTACAGTATGTGCCGTGTTTCAGTGTCTGAGTCTCTTAACTTGTGATGTGTCTGCTTCTCTTTGTAGGACTCGTAGTGTTCATGTCTTCAGAAGCTTCTTGGTGAGCCACATGCCCCTCGTGATCTCGCTGATGAAGGGATTTCCAGACAATGGTCACCTGTCCAGAGAAGAGAGGCGTTTCATCTCCTGTCCAGAACCGTGCACACATGATCACTGAAGAGGAAGTGGAAAGTCAACCAATCAAAATGAGCTTCACTGTAAATAAATGAACCTAATGGAGTACTACTAAAGCTGATTTAGATGAATCATTGATAGTTCATGCTGTTTTAGCATCTCAGAAATATCCACCTTGATTTTTTTCTCATTTATTTTTTAAACATAGGAATAACTTTCATACGTTAGCTTCATATTTTACATGTTAGCTCAGTTTGAATAAAATCATGCTTGATTTAAATCATCCGTCATCCTTGGCCCCATGTTTTCACTCTATAATATAAAGGTCAAATGATTACGAATGATTTAAGAACAAATGAATATAAAAAAAACTGAAAGACAACACAAGTATATGTTTGATCTCTTGAAGAAGCACGCACACACACACACACACACACACACACACACACACACATATATACACTCTCACTCTCACACACACACACAGGTTGCTACAACGTACATTTTTATTTTATGTATGTTTGTATAAATGGTAAATAAACTGTTTAATAAGAATAATATTAGTAGAATTTTTTCCAGGGTTAAAAAACACATGGTTGACTCTTTATAAAGGGTCACATGGTTGATACAGTACATCCTCAAAACGACATTCAATCAAAAATGGGTGACCCTGATGAACTTAATCCTGATTAATTATACAGTTGTGGCCAAATGTTTTGAGAATGACACAAATATTAGTTTTCACAAAGTTTGCTGCTAAACTGCTTTTAGATCTTTGTTTCAGTTGTTTCTGTGATGTACTGAAGTGTAATTACAAGCACTTCATACGTTTCAAAGGCTTTTATCGACAATTACATAGCAAATAATGACTCTTTGCATAAATGCCGTGTTGGCCCTTCTTTTTCAGGACCTCTGCAATTCGACTGAGCATGCTCTCAATCAACTTCTGGGCCAAATCCTGACTGATAGCAACCCATTCTTTCATAATCACTTCTTGGAGTTTGTCATAAGTAGTGGGTTTTTGTTTGTCCACCCGCCTCTTGAGGATTGACCACAAGTTCTCAATGGGATTAAGATCTGGGGAGTTTCCAGGCCATGGACCCAAAATTTCAACGTTTTGGTCCCCGAGCCACTTAGTTATCACTTTTGCCTTATTGGCACGGTGCTCCATCGTGCTGAAAAATGCATTGTTCTTCACCCAACTGTTGTTGGATTGTTGGAAGAAGTTGCTGTTGGAGGGTGTTTTGGTACCGTTCTTTATTCATGGCTGTATTTTTGGGCAAAATTGTGAGTGAGCCCACTCCCTTGGATGAGAAGCAACCTCTCACATGAATGGTCTCAGGATGCTTTACTGTTGGCATGACACAGGACTGATGGTAGCGCTCACCTTTTCTTCTCCGGACAAGCCTTTTTCTAGATGCCCCAAACAATCGGAAAGGGGCTTCATCGGAGAATATGACTTTGCCCCAGTCCTCAGCAGTCCATTCACCATACTTTTTGCAAAAGATCAGTCTGTCCCTGATGTTTTTTTGGAGAGAAGTGACTTCTTTGCTGTCCTTCTTGACACCAGGCCATCTTCCAAAAGTCTTGGCCTCACTGTGCGTGTAGATGCGCTCACACCTGCCTGCTGCCATTCCTGAGAAAGCTCTGCACTGGTGGCACTCCGATCCTGCAGCTGAATCCTCTTTAGGAGACGATCCTGGCGCTTGCTGGACTTTCTTGGACGCCCTGAAGCCTTCTTAATAAGAATTGAACCTCTTTCCTTGAAGTTCTTGATGAGTCTATAAATTGTTGATTTAGGTGCAATCTTAGTAGCCACAATATCCTTGCCTGTGAAGCCATTTTTATGCAACGCAATGATGGCTGCACACGTACTACCTGTTTAACAATGGAAGAATGATGATTTCAAGCATCACCCTCCTTTTAACATGTCAAGTCCGTCATTCTAACCCAATCAGCCTGACATAATGATCTCCAGCCTTGTGCTCGTCAACATTCTCACCTGAGTTAACAAGGCGTTTACTGAAATGATCTCAGCAGGTCGTTTAATGACAGCAATGAAATGCAGTGGAAAGTTTTTCAGGTTTAAGTTCATTTTCATGGCAAAGAAGGACTATGCAATCCATCTGATCACTCTTCATAACATTCTGGAGTATATGCAAATTGCTATTACAAAAACTTAAGCAGCAACTTTTCCAATTTCCAATATTTATGTCATTCTCAAAACCTTTGGCCACAACTGTACATATACTGTTGATACACATTTCTTTCATAAACTCCAATTTTCTATTAATACACAATTCCAAACCTTTCCAAAACAATCTTGAGTAAATGAGAAAAGAAAGATGCTAAATAGTTTTCTTTTGTTTACCAAAGTTGACAGCTATATGAAATGTTAAGCTTAAATATTTCCAAATGTAATAAATTCTATAAAGTAGTTTGTAAGACACTTCCTTCATTTTGATACAACATTTATTTGGCAGTATTCATTCTTTAACACAAGAGATATAACCAAATAAAGAAGAGCAAAGGACACAGAACAAAGAGCATTTGTTCAAATCGTATTAATTAATATATTGTTGTCTTAAAACAAATACAGTTTTTCAAATGTGCACACTTTTGGAAAAAATGCTAATTCTCCTGGTTTCACAGGTGATTGGATTTTCTGAGGAAATCCTGTATCGACAACAATTACCCATTGAAATGAACTAATTTACTTGCATCTTACTAAAAGAATACCTCCTTTGAGCCAAAGATAAATTAAAGATCTGTTTTTAAATAATATGCCCTTGTTATTTCATATGAAATAGTTGTGGGGTGAAAAATGGTGAAAAGGGCTTGTCTGTGAAAACCGGCCAATTTAGCAGGAATTTTGTCAACAGAAAAATTATGTTCCAATAAAAATCTATGCTTCCAAGAAAATTAAATATATCATTAGGAAGGCATTCCGAGGATTTTAATAAGAAATTATGAATAAAATAAATAAAACTAATGAATCACTGTATCAAATGCTTGATATTTTCAGTAATATCTTATATTTTTTCTTTAAACATTCATTTTCAAGCAGGTTTACTCACAGGTTTGATGACGCAGCGAAGATACTGAAAGCTGATTGGCCTCCTGACAGTGATCGGTTAAATACGGCGGGAAAATAGCGCGTTCAGTTTATTCAGAGATCATAGTAACTTCTCTGATTTATATAGTAATTTATACATTTATTAATAAATCTCGCTATATAATAATGAAAAGTGCATACGATTCAACGCTTCCGATAAAAGCGCACGCTCGCGCTGTTGTACTCACACGCGTGGCGTCCACGCGCACCATGTGTACGTGAACTATAGTTTCTATGGCGACGCGTGTTATGGCGTGAATTCTATACATAAACACTCAAACCCATCGATATCTGTTTGTTGAGAGACGAGGCGATTTCAGAGACTTTCGGAGATTATTTCCTGACACTGTGATTTTCGACGCAGTTCAGAGCGAGAGGAGACTTTTATTTTAGGAGATCGGAGGATATTTCCTTTGAGTACAGTTTGAAGGAAGTTTTTATTCTCTTCTTATTTCTCTTCTTATTTCCTTCTCTTTATTTCTCTCATTCTTTCTCTCTCTTTCTTTCTTTCTTTCTTTCTTTCTTTCTTCAACTAATTAATTTTTTTATTTATTTACTGTATTTCGTGGAGTTTGGAGAGATTGTCAACCGCTCTTATGAGTGAAAGACAAGGTGAGCGTTTTGTTTGTTATTGCTATGATATGGTATGATGTTGTACAATGTTTGACTGAATTAATGTGAAGATATGCCTTTGATTTTCTATTCAATAGCAAATAGAAGTAAAAGCAATTGGTGCTTGGTTATGATAAAGGCTGCTAATAGAGGCTGTAAGTGTCTGATGTGTGAAATATTGCAGCCTCGGGCCGCTCCAGATCCAGGAGTGCTGCTGTCTCTCAGACGGCTGCTCAGGAGGTTGGGAGAAGCGGCTCTGGTGACGACGCTCAGGAACCGCTGACCAACCCAAACCTGCCTCTGAGCCAAGAGCTGCCTGGGTACATCGCTCCTCTGCCGTCAGAGTTGGCCGTTTCTGTGTCCGTGTCTCACGGGAAGAGGAAGCGGCAGAGCGGAAGCCAGGAGGATGAGGGTCTGTCCCCCTCATACAGAAGAGCTGCCAAACGCTCCGCAGAGGTCAGAGTCCACTGAGATTAAACACCTCACCACTCACTAAACGAGTCGTCACTGAAGACGTTACAGTAAGGTCCCGTTTAAAGAGGTTTCTTGTGATCTTGTATGTTGCAGAAGCGTATGTCAAGGGCCCATTGCTGGGGCGAGGTGGATTCGGCTCGGTGTATGCTGGGACCCGCAGGTCTGACGGACTGCCAGTAAGACTTCCTCTCACCTCCCTCGTTAGAAATGTTGCCGTCAGTGAACGTGGTCTGTGATAATTAGTCAGCGTGGTCTTCATCTGTCTACAGGTTGCCATCAAGCACGTCTGTAAAGAGGAACACCGAGACTGAGAGTCGTGAGTTCAGAGTGAATCTGTTGCTCTGCTTGCTCTGATTGGCGCTGGATATAACGCAGCGTTCGTCCTGCAGGAAGGTCAGGATCAGCTGCCGCTGGAGGTGGCGTTGATGAGTCTGGTCAATTCGGCTCCTGCCTGCCCCAACGTCCTGCAGCTGCTGGAGTGGTTAGACTTTCCCAGGCGCTACACCTTGATCCTGGAGCGCCCCGTTCCTTGCCAAGATCTGGACACTTTCTGCAAGCAGAGCGGACGCCTGGAGGAGAGTCTGGCCAAGAAAGTGCTGCTGCAGCTGGTCACGGCACTGAAACACTGCGAGAGCCGCGGAGTCCTGCACCGGGACGTCAAACCGGAGAACCTGCTGATCTCCACAGAGTCACACGACATCAAGCTGCTGGACTTGGCTGTGGAGATCTGCTGAAAGACTCGGCCTACAGACACTTTGCAGGTGGGTTTGATCTCACTGCGGTGATCTGTGTTTGTTTGTGGAGCCTATTCAGGTGGCGTCTGGGGTCTTGTTGTGTCTCTCAGGCACTCTTCAGTACGCCCCTCCTGAGTGGTTTCGGCGGCAGCGCTATCACGCCAGGACCAGCTACGGTTTGGTCGGTCGGGGTGACGCTCTACAACATCTTGTGCGGCTGTTTCCCCTTCAGAGGCACGTTGAGGGTCACCTCCAGAAGCAGACTGCGCTTCCCTAGAGAGCTGTCCACAGGCAGAGACAGAGGTCACGTCCAGATCCAGGTGAAGCGTGTGCTTCTGTCTTCCTGAACACTGTGTTGTGTGTAACAGAGTGCCGTCAGCTGATTGGCTGGTGTCTCAGTGCATCGGCGTCAGACCGGCCCACTTTAGAGGACATTGAGCGCCACCCCTGGTTACACTGAGCAGGTGGCCAGAGACACACACTTATCTGACTCACAGCAGTCACGGCTGGATTGTCTCGTTAGGATCAGACTAGATTAATGCTTCTGATTGTTTGTATAGGGTGAGCAGGAGTGACACAGGAAGTGCAGGGAACGGCTTCCTGGTCGCCTCCAGAAAGAGCAGAGGATCATGGGCTGATGGTGAAGGGTTCGGATCCTCTGCTCCAGTCGGTGAAGATCTCTGTGTGGATGCTGCAGGAGTCTGAACACACAGCAGCAGCTGAAACCACCCACAGATCAATATGTGTAGCTTCTCCACAATAAAGTGTAAATATGTATATAACAGGAGTTGTACATCTCGCTGTATCACAGTAGTATTACTTTTTTTTGTAATCAGGACAGGAAAAAAGGACCAAAAATAAGAAAGAAATCAGAAGAAAAATCTCTTAGTGATTCAAATTAATAGAAGGGGATGCATAGAATGTAAATTGCAAAAACAAATATATAAATAAAGCTATTTTTATGCTTAAAGGAAAAAAAAATAATGGTGACCCAAAACCTTTGTTCCATACTTTTTTCAAAATATCCTCCTTTGTGTTAGGAGAACAAAGAAATTCATACAAGTTTGGAACTACTTGAGGATGAGTAAATGATAACAAAATCTTACTTGTTGGGTAAAATTCCTTTAAACAGTAATATTTTCGTTTGCCTTACCGTGGTGCTTTAACTGTGGCAGTGGGGCTGCACAACATCTGTGCAAATTATCAGGGTAAAGAAATTAACCAAATAAATAGAAATAAACAAACTAAAATATTTAGTTCAATACGTCCTGCAACTGGTTTTGCACATACAGTAGAATACAAATTGCCTAGAAAGACATATTTTAACAGTTATTTATATTATTTAACAGAAATTACTTGATTTATAGATTGGATTCATAACAACATAAATTAGTCTTTTCAGGCTCACTGATTCAAAGAAAACTAATTTTCTGGTTGACCAGAAGCTGAATACAAAGTATTTATTCAGTAAATAATAATCAGTGAACCATATTCCTTTTAACATACCTACAAACATTGAGTTAGACAACATTTGACAGTCCACTTTAGGCATTCCACGATCAGTAAGCAACTTTTCAGCTACATGTCATTAGAGTTTTAGTAAACTGTCTGTTTAATAACCTCTTATTAGTTAATAGATGGCAAGTATTAAGGTATTAAACATATTCTTAATAAAAACAGAGAAATATATGCTATTAATAGCTGTAAAATTAGCCCATTTTGTTTCAATATAGGATTGCGGAAATGAGTACAACCTAGATTTAATTCAACAAGGTGTGATATTTTAGTACTTAATATGTCCTCCATAACTCTATGTATACAGTGTACTGCTCTGACGCTTCTTGGCACTGAATGTAAAATTTTATTACAAACTGTTACATCTGTCCTGTTTAACTCCTTCTTAAATGACCTGGTCTTTAATGGGGAGAGTTTCTGGTTTGGGGAGAGTTGAGGTTTTGTATTTTATCACACAGTGGTTGATAAAGCCTAACTCTCTCACACCTTCAGCTCCCATACGTCCCTACAGAAGAGCTTTACTACCCTGAAGTTCACTGTGGAAACCAGACACTTCTCACTGTATGCCTCCTCTTTTGACACCAGAACATTTTAGATGCTGTCAGATCTGAAATGATTAACTTGGTCTCATGAGACTAGAGCATGGATTCCCAGAAGCCCTCACTTACTTAAGCCAAGGGTCTTGGAAAAGGAGTTTATTGTGCTTTGGCCGCAGTGGATAGTTTGGGTGCGGACAAACAACCATGCATGGTGCTATTTTAAGATGTACAGTCACTCTTCTCATAGCGTTTACTGGCTCTGAGGCGCTTTCTTACAAATGATTATTTCGGGGGCTTTTGACAAGTCCATTGTTTTGAATTTTTGAAAATGTTGCAGTATTTTTACATTGAAAACAAGAATTTGGTATTCCTCTTGCATTATTGTCCTCTTATAAGTTAAAAAATAAATACCCTGGCAGTGTTCACTGTTCCAACAAAAAACTACAAAAAAACTAAAACCCAGCGTTAACTTCAGGCCAGGTGTGTTTGCTCGATGAAACCACCTATATCCCAGCAAGCTAACAGTTGTTTGCTGACTCACTAGTATGTTTATCAGTATCAGTGTGTGTGAGGCCCGAGAGCTACAGATCTCCATCCTGTAGATGGAGGAGAACACAACCTTCTCATGTTGAACCCAACAAAAACGTTTCCTGTACTGTTCTCATTGTACAGTATGTGCCGTGTTTCAGTGTCTGAGTCTCTTAACTTGTGATGTGTCTGCTTCTCTTTGTAGGACTCGTAGTGTTCATGTCTTCAGAAGCTTCTTGGTGAGCCACATGCCCCTCGTGATCTCGCTGATGAAGGGATTTCCAGACAATGGTCACCTGTCCAGAGAAGAGAGGCGTTTCATCTCCTGTCCAGAACCGTGCACACATGATCACTGAAGAGGAAGTGGAAAGTCAACCAATCAAAATGAGCTTCACTGTAAATAAATGAACCTAATGGAGTACTACTAAAGCTGATTTAGATGAATCATTGATAGTTCATGCTGTTTTAGCATCTCAGAAATATCCACCTTGATTTTTTTCTCATTTATTTTTAAACATAGGAATAACTTTCATACGTTAGCTTCATATTTTACATGTTAGCTCAGTTTGAATAAAATCATGCTTGATTTAAATCATCCGTCATCCTTGGCCCCATGTTTTCACTCTATAATATAAAGGTCAAATGATTACGAATGATTTAAGAACAAATGAATATAAAAAAAACTGAAAGACAACACAAGTATATGTTTGATATCTTGAAGCACACACACACACACACACACAGACACACACATATACACTCTCACACACACAGGTTGCTACAATGTACATTTTTATTTTATGTATGTTTGTAAAATGGTAAATAAACTGTTTAATAAGAATAATATTAGTAGAATTTTTTTCCAGGGTTAAAAACACATGGTTGACTCCTTATAGAGGTCACATGATTGATTCAGTACATCCCCAAAACGACATTCAATCAAAAATGGGTGACCCTGATGAACTTAATCCTGATTAATTATACAGTTGTGGCCAAAAGTTTTGAAAATGACACAATTATTAGTTTTTACAAAGTTTGCTGCTAAACTGCTTTTAGATCTTTGTTTCAGTTGTTTCTGTGATGTACTGAAGTGTAATTACAAGCACTTCATACGTTTCAAAGGCTTTTATCGACAATTACATGACATTTATGCAAAGAGTCATTATTTGCTGTGTTGGCCCTTCTTTTCAGGACCTCTGCAATTCGACTGAGCATGCTCTCAATCAACTTCTGGGCCAAATCCTGACTGATAGCAACCCATTCTTTCATAATCACTCTTTTGAGTTTGTCATAAGTAGTGGGTTTTGTTTGTCCACCCGCCTCTTGAGGATTGACCACAAGTTCTCAATGGGATTAAGATCTGGGAGTTTCAGGCCATGGACCCAAAATTTCAACGTTTTGGTCCCGAGCCACTTAGTTATCACTTTTGCTTTATTGCACGGTGCTCCATCGTGCTGAAAAATGCATTGTTCTTCACCAAACTGTTGTTGGATTGTTGGAAGAAGTTGCTGTTGGAGGGTGTTTTGGTACCGTTCTTTATTCATGGCTGTATTTTTGGGCAAAATTGTGGTGAGCCCACTCCCTTGGATGAGAAGCAACCTCTCTCACATGAATGGTCTCAGGATGCTTTACTGTTGGCATGACACAGGACTGATGGTAGCGCTCACCTTTTCTTCTCCGGACAAGCCCTTTTCCAGATGCCCCAAACAATCGGAAAGGGGCTTCATCGGCGAATATGACTTTGCCCCAGTACCCCAGCAGTCCATTCACCATACTTTTTGCAAAAGATCAGTCTGTCCCTGATGTTTTTTGGAGAGAAGTGGCTTCTTTGCTGTCCTTCTTGACACCAGGCCATCTTCCAAAAGTCTTGGCTTCACTGTGCGTGTAGATGCACTCACACCTGCCTGCTGCCATTCCTGAGAAAGCTCTGCACTGGTGGCACTCCGATCCTGCAGCTGAATCCTCTTTAGGAGACGATCCTGGCGCTTGCTGGACTTTCTTGGACGCCCTGAAGCCTTCTTAATAAGAATGGAACCTCTTTCCTTGAAGTTCTTGATGAGTCTATATATTGTTGATTTAGGTGCAATCTGTGAAGCCATTTTTATGCAAGCATCACCCTCCTTTTAACATGTCAAGTCCGTCATTTCTAACCCAATCAGCCTGACATAATGATCTCCAGCCTTGTGCTCATCAGCATTCTCACCTGAGTTAACAAGACGTTTACTGAAATGATCTCAGCAGGTCGTTTAATGACAGCAATGAAATGCAGTGGAAAGTTTTTTTCAGGTTTAAGTTCATTATCATGGCAAAGAAGGACTATGCAATCCATCTGATCACTCTTCATAACATTCTGGAGTATATACAAATTGCTATTACAAAAACTTAAGCAGCAACTTTTCCAATTTCCAATATTTATGTCATTCTCAAAACCTTTGGCCACAACTGTACATATACTGTTGATACACATTTCTTTCATAAACTCCAATTTTCTATTAATACACAATTCCAAACCTTTCCAAAACAATCTTGAGTAAATGAGAAAAGAAAGATGCTAAATAGTTTTCTTTTGTTTACCAAAGTTGACAGCTATACGAAATGTTAAGCTTAAATATTTCCAAATGTAATAAATTCTATAAAGTAGTTTGTAAGACACTTCCTTCATTTTGATAAAACATTTATTTGGCAGTATTTGGCAGTCATTCTTTAACACAAGAGATACAACCAAATAAAGAAGAGCAAAGGACACAGAACAAAGAGCATTTGTTAAAATCGTATTAATTAATATATTGTTGTTTTAAAACAAATACAGTGTGACTTCTCGGAGGCTTTTCCACTCAACCATGGTAACCCTGGAAGAAATTTTTAAGCGTTCAAAACCTATGTCCAGACATTCAGGCGCTTCATCCAGGCGATATTGGCCAGTTTAAAGCGTGACTTCTCGGGCGCTTTTCCATGACCATGGTAACCCAGGAACAAAGATTTGAGCGTTCAAAACCTACGTCCAGACATCAAGGCTCGCAGACTAATTCCATAACAGTAACACATTACTGGGCATGATTTTACTCAGTAAAGGCCTGGGCAAACAAACTCACCCCATTACTACAACAATTTTATGGGCATGATCTTGTCCGGGTTAAGTGTGACTTCTCGTAGGCTTTCCCACTCGACCATGGTAACCCTGGAACAAATATTTGAGCGTTCAAAACCTACATCCAGACATCCAGACTCACAGACTAACCCCATAACAGCTACACATTACTGCGTATGACTTTATTCAGTAAAGGCCTGGGCCCAGAAACTCAACCCATTACTATAACGGTTTTATGGGCATGATCTTGGCGGGTTAAGTGTGACTTATCGCAGGCTTTCTTACTCGACCATGGTAACCCTGGAAGAACCTTTTAAGCATTCAAAACCTACGTCCAGACATCCAGCCTCACAGACTAACCCTATAAAAGTAACACATTACTGGGCACGACTTTATTCAGTAAAGGCCTGGGCCAACAAACTCACCCCATTACTATAACAATATTATGGGCATGATATTGGCTGGGTTAAGTGTGACTTCTCTTAGGCTTTCCCACTCAACCATGGTAACCCTGGAAGAAATTTTTAACATTTCAAAACTTAGTCCAGATATCCAAGCTCAAGACTAACCCCATAACAGTAACACATTACTGGGCATGATTTTATTCAATAAAGGCCTGGGCCCACAGACCCATTCCATTACTATAGCACTATTATGGGCATGATCTTTGCCGGGTTAAGCGTGACTTCTCATAGGCTTTCTTACTCGACCATGGTAACCCTGGAAAAAACTTTTAAGCAATCAAAACCTACGTCCAGACATCCAGCCTCACAGACTAACCCCATAACAGTAACACATTACTGGGCATGACTTTATTCAGTAAAGGCCTGGGCCACGAACTCACCCCATTATTATAACAATTTTATGGGCATGATCTTGGCTGGGTTAAGTGTGACTTCTCTTAGGCTTTCCCACTCAACCATGGTAACCCTGGAAGACGTTTTTTAGCATTGAAAACCTACGTCCAGACATCCAGGCGATATTGGCCGGTTTAAGTGCGACTTCTCGGACGCTAATCCACTCGACTATGGTAATCCTGGAACAAATATTTGAGCGTTCAAAACCTATGTCCAGACATCCAGGCTCAGAGACTAACCCCATAACAGTAACACATTACTGGGCATGATTTTATTCAGTAAAGGCCCTGTACTACAGTTTTCTTTAAGGCCTGGACCCACAGACTCACCCCATTACTATAACACTTCTATGGGCATGATCTTGGTCGGGTTAAGTTTGACTTCTCGTAGGCTTTCTTACTCGACAATGGTAACCCTGGAAGAAACTTTTAAGAATTCAAAACCAATTTCCAGACATCCAAGCACACAGACTAACCCCTTAACAGTAACACATTACTGGGCATGATTTTATTCAATAAAGGCCTAGGCCCACAAACTCACCCCATTTTTACAACACTATTATGGGCATGCTCTTGGTCGACTTAAGTGTGACTTCTCGTAGACTTTCCCACTCGACCATGGTAACCCTGGAAGAAGTTTTTAAGCATTCAAAACCTAAGTCCAGACATCCAGGCGCTTCATCCAGGCGCTTCATCCAGGCGATATTGCCGGTTTAAGTGCGACTTTTCAGGCGCTAATCCACTCGACCATGGTAACCCTGGTACAAATGTTTGAGCGTTCAAAATCTACGTCCAGACATCCAGGCTCACAGACTAACCCCATAACAGTAACACATTACTGGGTATGATTTTATTCAGTAAAGGCCTGGGCCCACAGATTCCACCCATTACTATAACACTTTTATGCGCATGATCTTGGCAGGGTTAAGCGTGACTTCTCGTAGGCTTTCCCACTCGACCATGGTAACCCTGGAAGAAATTTATAAGCGTTCAAAACCTACGTCCAGACATCCAGGCTCTCAGACTAACCCCATAACACTAACACATTACTTGGCATGATTTTTTCAGTAAAGGCCCTGTATTACAGTTTTCTTTAAGGCATGGGCCACAAACTCACCCCATTACTATAATACTTTTATGGGCATGATCTTGGCGGGTTAAGCGTGTGATTTCTCGTAGGTTTTCCCCTCGACCATGGTAACCCTGGAAGAAATATTGAAGCATTTAAAACCTAAATCCAGACATCCAGGCTCACAGACTAACCCCATAACAGTTACACATTACTGGGCATCATTTTATTCAGTAAAGGCCTGGGCCACAGACTAAGCCATTACTCTAACACTATTATGGGCATGATCTTGGCCGTGTTAAGTGTGACTTCTTGTAGGCTTTCTTACTTGACCATGGTAACCCTGCAAGAAACTTTTAAGCGTTCAAAACCTACATCCAGACATCCAGGCTCACAGACTAACCCCATCACAGTAACACATTACTGGGTATGATTTTATTCAGTAAAGGCCCTGTATTACAGTTTTCTTTAAGGCCTAGGCCACAAACTCACCCCATTACTATCACAATTTTATGGGCATGATCTTGGTCGGGTTAAGTGTGACTTCTCGTAGGCTTTCCCAATCGACCATGGTAACCCTGGAAGAATTTTTAAGCGTTCAAAACCTAAATCCAGAGATCCAGGCTCACAGACTAACCCCATAACAGTAACACACTACTGGGCAAGATTTTATTCAGTAAAGGCCCTGTATTACAGCTCTCTTTAAGGCCTGGACCCACAGACTCACCCCATTACTATAACACTTTCATGGGCATGATCTTGGCCGACTTAAGTGTGACTTCTCGTAGGCTTTCCCACTCGACCATGGTAACCCCTTGAAGAACTTTTTAAGCATTCTAAACCAAAATCCAGACATCCAGGCTCACAGACTAACCCCTCAACAGGAACACATTACTGGGCATGATTTTATTCAGTAAAGGCCTTGGCCCACAGATTCAACCCATTACTGTAGCACTTTTATGCGCATGATCTTGGCGGTTTAAGTGTGACTTCTCGTAGGCTTTCCCACTCGACCATGGTAACCCTGGAAGAGATATTGAAGCATTCAAAACCTAAATCCAGACATCAAGGCTCAAGAATAACCCCATAACAACAAGATATTACTGGGAATGATTTTATTCACTAAAGGCCCTGTATTACAGTTTGCTTTAAGGCCTGGGCCCACAAACTCACTCCATTACCATAACACTATTAGGGGCATGATCTTGGCGGGTTAAGTGTGACTTCTCGTAGGCTTTCCCATTTGACCATATTAACCCTGGAAGAAGTTTTTAAGCGTTCAAAACCTACGTCCAGACATCCACGATATTGGCGGTTTAAGTGCGACTTCTCGGACACTAATCCACTCGACCATGGTAACCTTGGAAGAAATTTTTAAGCGTTCAAAACCTAAGTCCAGACATCCAGGCGCTTCATCCAGGCGCTTCATCCAGGCGATATTGCCCGGTTTAAGTGCGACTTTTCAGACGCTAATCCACTCGACCATGGTAACCCTGGTACAAATGTTTGAGCGTTCAAAATCTCGTCCAGACATCCAGGCTCACAGACTAACCCCATAACAGTAACACATTACTGGGTATGATTTTATTCAGTAAAGGCCTGGGCCCACAGATTCCACCCATTACTATAACACTTTTATGCGCATGATCTTGGCAGGGTTAAGCGTGACTTCTCGTAGAGGCTTTCCCCACTCGACCATGGTAACCCTGGAAGAAATTTATAAGCGTTCAAAACCTACGTCCAGACATCCAGGCTCTCAGACTAACCCCATAACACTAACACATTACTTGGCATGATTTTTTCAGTAAAGGCCCTGTATTACAGTTTTCTTTAAGGCATGGGCCCACAAACTCACCCCATTACTATAATACTTTTATGGGCATGATCTTGCCGGGTTAAACGTGATTTCTCGTAGGTTTTCCCCTCGACCATGGTAACCCTGGAAGAAATATTGAAGCATTTAAAACCTAAATCCAGACATCCAGGCTCACAGACTAACCCCATAACAGTTACACATTACTGGGCATCATTTTATTCAGTAAAGGCCTGGGCCCACAGACTAAGCCATTACTCTAACACTATTATGGGCATGATCTTGGCCGTGTTAAGTGTGACTTCTTGTAGGCTTTCTTACTTGACCATGGTAACCCTGCAAGAAACTTTTAAGCGTTCAAAACCTACATCCAGACATCCAGGCTCACAGACTAACCCCATCACAGTAACACATTACTGGGTATGATTTTATTCAGTAAAGGCCCTGTATTACAGTTTTCTTTAAGGCCTAGGCCCACAAACTCACCCCATTACTATCACAATTTTATGGGCATGATCTTGGTCGGGTTAAGTGTGACTTCTCGTAGGCTTTCCCAATCGACCATGGTAACCCTGGAAGAATTTTTTAAGCGTTCAAAACCTAAATCCAGAGATCCAGGCTCACAGACTAACCCCATAACAGTAACACACTACTGGGCAAGATTTTATTCAGTAAAGGCCCTGTATTACAGCTCTCTTTAAGGCCTGGACCCACAGACTCACCCCATTACTATAACACTTTCATGGGCATGATCTTGGCCGACTTAAGTGTGACTTCTCGTAGGCTTTCCCACTCGACCATGGTAACCCTTGAAGAACTTTTTAAGCATTCTAAACCAAAATCCAGACATCCAGGCTCACAGACTAACCCCTCAACAGGAACACATTACTGGGCATGATTTTATTCAGTAAAGGCCTTGGCCCACAGATTCAACCCATTACTGTAGCACTTTTTTATGCGCATGATCTTGGCGGTTTAAGTGTGACTTCTCGTAGGCTTTCCCACTCGACCATGGTAACCCTGGAAGAGATATTGAAGCATTCAAAACCTAAATCCAGACATCAAGGCTCAAGAATAACCCCATAACAACAAGATATTACTGGGAATGATTTTATTCACTAAAGGCCCTGTATTACAGTTTGCTTTAAGGCCTGGGCCCACAAACTCACTCCATTACCATAACACTATTAGGGGCATGATCTTGGCGGGTTAAGTGTGACTTCGTAGGCTTTCCCATTTGACCATATTAACCCTGGAAGAAGTTTTTAAGCGTTCAAAACCTACGTCCAGACATCCACGCGATATTGGCGGTTTAAGTGCGACTTCTCGGACACTAATCCACTCGACCATGGTAACCCTGGAACAAATATTTGAAGCGTTCAAAACCTAAGTCCAGACATCCAGGCGCTTCACCCAGGCGATATTGGCGGTTTTGAGTGCGATTTCTCGGACGATAATGCACTCGACCATGGTAACCCTGGAACAAATACAGAAAAGCATTAAAAATAGCAAGATCTGATTATTTTTCATCCCTTTTAGAAGAAAACAAACACAACCCCGGTATTTATTCAGTACAGTAACTAAATTAACAAAAATAAAGCATCAACAGGTGCTAATATGCCCCAAGAGTATAGCTGCAATGAGTTCATGAATTTCTTTACTTCTAAGATTGATACCATCAGAGATAAAATTGTAACTATGCAGCTGTCAACTACAGTTTCAAATCAGATAATGAGCTTTAGATCCCCTAAGGAAAAATTACACTCTTTCTCTATTATAGGAGAAGAAGACTTGTACAAACTCGTTAAATCATCTAAACCAGCAACATGTATGTTAGACCCTATTCCATCTAAACTATTAAAAGATCTGCTTCCAGAAGTCATAGATCCTATTTTGAACATTATTAATTCATCATTGTCATTAGGTTATGTTCCCAAAACCTTTAAACTGGCTGTAGTTAAACCTCTCATTAAGAAACCACATCTTGATCCCAAAGACTTAGTAAATTACAGACCAATCTCTAATCTCCCTTTTCTGTCAAAGATACTAGAAAAGGTAGTATCCTCACAACTGTATTCCTTTTTAGGAAAAAATGGTGTCTGTGAGGATTTCCAATCAGGTTTTAGACCGTACCATAGTACTGAGACTGCTCTCATTAGAGTTACTAATGACTTGCTTCTATCATCTGATCGTGGTTTTATCTCGTTATTAGTGCTATTAGATCTTAGCGCAGCATTCGATACTATCGATCACAACATTCTCTTGGATAGACTAGAAAACTATGTTGGCATTAGAGGAAGCGCCTTAGCATGGTTTAAATCATATCTATCTGACCGCTATCAGTTTGTGGCATTAAATGAGAAGGTATCATATCGATCAAAAGTGAATTATGGAGTTCCTCAAGGCTCAGTGCTAGGACCGTTACTTTTCAACCTGTACATGTTACCTCTGGGAGTTATTATCAGGAGTCATGGTGTTAGTTTTCATTGCTATGCTGATGATACTCAACTCTATATTTCAGCGCAGCCTGGTGTTACACACCAAATTGAGAAACTAACAGAATGCATAGTTGATATAAAAAGCTGGATGATGAGTAACTTCTTAATGTTAAATTATGAAAAAAACAGAGGTGCTAATAATTGGACCTAAAACCCCACATATAATAATCTAGAACACAGCCTATCACTTGATGGCTGCTCTGTTAATTCTTCATCATCAGTTAGGAACCTAGGTGTGCTGTTTGACCGCAATCTTTCCTTTGAAAATCATGTTTCTAGCATCTGTAAAACTGCGTTTTTCCATCTTAAAAATATATCTAAATTACGACCTATGCTTTCAACCTCTAATGCAGAAATATTAATTCATGCGTTTATGACCTCAAGGTTAGATTATTGCAATGCTTTATTGGGTGGTTGTTCTGCACGCTTAATAAACAAACTTCAGCTAGTCCAAAACGCAGCAGCCAGAGTCCTTACTAGAACAAGGAAGTATGATCATATTAGCCCGGTTCTGTCAACACTGCACTGGCTCCCTATCAAACATCGAATAGATTTTAAAATCTTATTAATTACCTATAAAGCCCTGAATGGTTTAGCTCCTCAATACTTGAGCGAGCTCTTATCACATTATAGTCCTGCACGTCCGCTGCGTTCTCAAAACTCTGGCCATCTGATAATACCTAGAATATCAAAATCAACTGCGGGCGGCAGATCATTTTCCTATCTAGCACCTAAACTCTGGAACAATCTCCCTAACTCTGTTCGGGAAGCAGACACACTCTGCCAGTTTAAATCTAGATTAAAGACACATCTTTTTAACTTAGCCTACACATAACACACCAACACACCTTTTATTATTCAAATCCGTTAAAGGATTTTTAGGCTGCATTACTTAGATTTGCTGGAACCGGGAACACTACTCCTAAAATACGATGTACTTGTGACATCGTAAAAAGAATGGCATCTACGCTAATATTAGTCCTGTCTCTTTCTCAATCTGTTTTCAGTTTGTATCCAGACCAGATGGTGGATCAGCACCCAGAGATTATGTTCATCAGAGACCAGAACACCTAGATGCGCCCCGTGGACCAATCACCAGATCCTGATGCACACACGCACACGCACATACTAAGTCATTTACACTACCTGACACAGCTGCGTTTAAAATTGAACTGGAAGTTAAGTGCTGGGCGTCCAGTCAGAGGAGAACTGACCCCAACTGAGTCTGGTTTCTCCCAAGGTTTTTTTCTCCATTCTGTATGCATGGGGTTTTGTTTCCTTGCCGCTGTCGCCTCTGGCTTGCTTGGTTGGGGACACTTAACTTCTAGTGACTATCGTTGAATTGACTACAGAGACCGTCTCTGCATTTAATAAAAAATTGGTCACTCTCGTCATTATACATCCCTGTCATTATAATGTACAGTGCTTTGATGCAACCTGTGTTGTTAAAAGCGCTATATAAAAAAAAAATGATTGATTGATTGATTGAACAAATATTTGAGCGTTCAAAACCTACGTCCAGACATCCAGGCTCACAGACTAACCCCATAACAGTAACACATTACTGGGCATGATTTTATTCAATAAATGCATGGGCCCACACACTCACCCCATTACTATAACACTATTATGGGCATGATCTTGGCGGGTTGAGTGTGACTTCTCGTAGGTTTTCCCACTCGACCATGGTAACCATGGAAGAAATTTTTTACATTTCAAATACTAAGTCCAGATATCCAGGCTCAGGACTAACCCCATAACAGCAAGACATAACTGGGCATGATTTTGTTCACTAAAGGCCCTGTATTACAGCTTTCTTTAAGGCATGGGCCCACAAACTCACCCCATTACTAAAACACTTTTATGGGCCTGATCTTGGCCGGGTTAAGCGTGACTTCTCGTCCAGGTTTTTCCACTCGACCATGGTAACCCTGGAACAAATATATCGAAGCATTCAAAACCTAAATCCAGACATCCAGGCTCACAGACTAACCCCATAACAGTAACACATTACAGGGCATGACTTTATTCAGTAAAGGCCTGGGCTTACAGACTCACTCCATTACTATTACACTATTAGGGGCATGATCTTGGCTGGGTTAAGTGTGACTTCTTGTAGGCTTTCCCACTCGACCATGGTAACCCTGGAACAACTTTTTTAAGAGTTCAAAACCTAAATCTAGACATCCAGGCTCATAGACTATCCCCATAACAGTAACACATTACTGGGCATGATTTTATTCAGTAAAGGCCCTGTATTACAGCTTTCTTTAAGGCATGGACCCACAGACTCACCCCATTACTATAACACTTTCATTGCACGTTCTTTGCGGGATAAGTGTGACTTCTAAATAGAGTTTTCCCACTCGACCATGGGAACCCTGGAAAAAATATTGAAGCATTCAAAACCTAAATCCAGACATCCAGGCTCACAGACTAACCCCATAACAGTAACACATTACTGGGCATGATTTTATTCAGTAAAGGCCCTATATTACAGTTTTCTTTAAGGCATGGGCCCAAAACTCACCCCATTACTATAACACTTTTATGGGCATTATCTTGGCTGGGTTAAGCGTGACTTCTCGTGAGGCTTTCCCACTCGACCACGGTAACCCTGGAAAAAATTTTTAAGCATTCAAAATTTGTTTCCAGGCATCCAGACTCAATGATTTTATGCAGTAAAGGCCTCACCCCATTACTATAACACTATTATGGGAATAACCTTGGCCGGGTTAAGTGTGACTTCTCGTAGGCTTTCCCACTCGACCAGGGTAACCCTGGAAGAAATTTTTAACATTTCAAAATCTAAGTCCAGATATCCAGGCTCAAGACTATCCCCATAACCGCAAGACATTACTGGGCATGATTTTATTCACTAAAGGCCCTGTCTTACAGCTTTCTTTAAGGCCTGGGCCCACAAACTCACCCCACTACTATAACACTTTCATGGGGATGATCTTGGCCGGGTTAAAAGTGACTTCTCGTAGGTTTTCCCACTCGACCATGGGAACCCTGGAAGAAATTTTTAAGAATTCAAAACCTACATCCAGACATCCAGCCTCACAGACTAACCCTATAACAGCAACACATTTCTGGGCATGATTTTATTCACTAAAGGCCCTGTATTACAGTTATCTTTAAAGCCTGGGCCCACAAACTCACCCCATTACTATAACACTTTCATGAGCATGATCTTGGCCGGGTTAAGTGCGACTTCTCGGACACTTTCCCATTCAACCATGGTAACCCTGGAGAAATTTTTAAGTCCACACATCCAAGCGCTTCATCCAGGCAATATTGGCGGGTTAAGTGAGTCTTCTCGTACACTTTCCCACTTGACCATGGTAACCCTGAAGGAAATTTTTAAGCGTTTAAAACCTAAATCCAGACGATATTGGCGAATTCATTACAACTTCTTGGATGACTTTTCACTCGATTCCCACCACCCTGGAAGAAATTTTTAAGCATTCAAAACCCCAGACATCCAGGCGCTTCATCCAGGTGATATTGACCAGGTTAAATTCAACTTCTCGGACGCTTTTCCACTCGACCATGGTAACTCTGGCGAAAATTTGTAAGCGTTCAAAACCTAAGTCCAGATATCCAGGCGCTTCATCTAGCCGATCTTGGCTGTGATAGTTGGTACTTCTTGGACTCTTTCCCACTCGACCATGGTAACCCTGGAAGAGAATTTTTACCTAAGCCCAGACATCCAGGCGCTTCATCCAGGCGATATTGGCCGGGTTAAGTGCGACTTCTCGGACGCTTTTCCCCTCGACCATGGTAACCCTGGAAGAAATTTTTAAGCGCTCAAAACCTAAGCCCAAACTTCCAGGCGCTTCATCCAGTCGTTATTGGCCAGGTTAAATCGACTTCTCGGACGCTTTCCCACTCGACCATGGGAAACCTGGAACAAGTTTTTAAGCATTCAAAACCTAAGTCCAGACATCCAGCCGAACTTGGCCGGGTTAAGCTCGACTTCTTGGACAGTTTCCCACTCAACCATGGTAATCCTGAAAGAACTTTTTAAGCGTTTTAAACCTAAGTCCAGACATCCAGGCGCTTCATATAGCCGATCTTGGCTGTGATAAGTGCTACTTTTTGGACTCTTTCACACTTGAATCCTACCAACCGGAAGGAAAATTTTAAGCGTTCAAAACCTTAGTCCTAACATTCAGATACTTCATCCAACATATCTTAGCCAAGATAGATGCGATTTCTCGGACGCTTTCCCACTCGACCATGGTAACCCTGGAGGAAATTTTTATGCGTTCAAAACCTAAGTCTAGACATCCAGGCGCTTCAACCAGGAGATATTGTCCGGGTTAAGTGCGTCTTCTTATCACGCTTTCCCACTCGACCATGGTAACTCTGGAGAAAATTTTTAAGCGTTCAAAACCTACGTCCAGACATCCAGGCTCACAGACTAACCCCATAACAGTTACACATTACTGGGTATGATTTTATTCAGTAAAGGCCTGGGCCCACAAATTCAACCCATTACTATAACACTTTTATGCGCATGATCTTGGCCGGTTTAAGTGTGACTTCTCGTAGTCTTTCCCCTCAACAATGGTAACCCTGGAAGAAATTTTTAAGCGTTCAAAACCTAAATCCAGACATCCAGGCTCACAGACTAACCCCATAACTGTAACACATTACTGGGCATGACTTTATTCAGTGAAGGCTTGGGCCCACAGATTCACCCCATTACTATAACACTTTCATGGGCATGATCTTGGCCGAGTTAAGTGTGTCTTCTCGTAGTCTTTCCCCCTCAACAATGGTAACCCTGGAAGAAATTTTAAAGCGTTCAAAACCGAAATCCAGACATCCAGGCTCACAGACTAACCCCATAACAGTAACACATTACTGGGCATGATTTTATTCACTAAAGGTCCTGTATTACAGCTTTCTTTAAGGCCTCAAACCAGAGACTCACCCTAATACTATAACAATTTCATGGGCATGATCTTGGTTGGGTTAAGTGTGACTTCTCGTAGATTTTCCCACTCGACCATGGTAACACTGGAAAAAAATTTAAAGGGTTCAAAACCTAAATCCAGACATCCAGGCTCACAGACTAACCCCATAACAGTAACACATTACTGGGCATGATTTTATTCAGTAAAGGCCCTGTATTACAATTTTCTTTAAGGCCTGGGCCACAAACTCACCCCTTTACTATAACACTTTTATAGGCATGGTCTTGGCCGGAATAAGTGTGACTTCTCGTCGGCTTTCCCATTCGACCATGGTAACGCTGGAAGAAATTTTTTAAAGCGTTCAAAACCTAAATCCAGACATCCAGGCTCACAGACTAACCACATAACAGTAACACATTACTGGGCATGATTTTATTCAGTAAAGGCCCTGTATTACAATTTTCTTTAAGGCCTCGACCCACAAACTCACCCCATTACTATAACACTTTCATGGGCATGATCTTGGCGGGTTAAGTGTGACTTCTCATAGGTTTTCCCACACGACCATGGTAACCCTGGAACAAATAATTGAGCGTTCAAAACCTACGTCCAGACATCCAGGCTCACAGACTAATCCCATAACAGTAACACATTACTGGGCATGATTTTATTCAGGAAAGGCCTGGGCCCACAATCTCACCCTATTACTACAACACTATTATGGGCATGATCTTGGCGACGTAAAGTGTGACTTCTCGTAGGCTTTCCCACTCAACCATGGTAACCCTGGAACAAATAATTGAGCGTTCAAAACCTACGTCCAGACATCCAGGCTCACAGACTAATCCCATAACAGTAACACATTACTGCATGTGACTTTATTCAGTAAAGGCCTGGGCCCAGAAACTCAACCCATTACTACTACACTTTTATGGGGGCCACGATCTTGGCGACTTAAGTGTGACTTCTCTTAGGCTTTCTTACTCGACCATGGTAACCCTGGAAGAACCTTTTAAGCATTCAAAACCTACGTCCAGACATCCAGCCTCACAGACTAACCTATAAAAGTAACACATTACTGGGCACGACTTTATTCAGTAAAGGCCTGGGCCACAAACTCACCCCATTACTATAACAATTTTATGGGCATAATCTTGGCTGGGTTAAGTGTGACTTCTCTTAGGCTTTCCCACTCAACCATGGTAACCCTGGAAGAAATTTTTAACATTTCAAAATCTAAGTCCAGATATCCAGGCTCAAGACTAACCCCATAACAGCAAGACATTATTGGGCATGATTTTATTCACTAAAGGCCCTGTATTACAGTTTTCTTTAAGGCCTGGGCACACAAACTCACCCCATTACTATAACACTTTCATGGGCATGATCTTGGCCGAGTTAAGTGTGACTTCTCGTAGGTTTTCCCACTCGACCATGGTAACCCTGGAAAAAATATTGAAGTATTCAAAACCTAAATCCAGACATCCAGGCTCACAGACTAACCCCATAACAGTAACACATTACTGGGCATGATTTTATTCAGTAAAGGCCTGGACCCACAGACTTTCCCCATTACTATAACACTATTATGAGCATGATCTTGGCCGGGTTAAAGTGTGACTTCTCGTATGCTTTCCACTCGACCATGGTAACCCTGGAAGAAATTTTTAACATTTCAAAAACTAAATCCAGATATCCAGGCTCAAGACTATCCCCATAACAACAAGACATTACTGGACATGATTTTATTCACTAAAGGCCCTGTATTACAGCTTTCTTTGAAGCCTGGACCCACAGACTCACCCCATTACTACAACACTTTCATGGGCATGATCTTGGCCGGGTTAAGTGTGACTTCTCGTTGTTTTTCCCACTCGACCATGGTAACCCTGGAACAAATATTTGAGCGTTCAAAACCTATGTCCAGACATCCAGGATCACAGACTAACCCCATAACAGCAACACTTTACTGCGTATGACTTTATTCAGTAAAGGCCTGGTCCCACAGACTCACCCCAATACTATAAACGGGCGTGTTCTTGGCCAGGTTAAGTGTGACTTCGTAGGCTTTCCCACTCGACCATGGTAACCCTGGAACAAATAATTGAGCATTCAAAACCTACGTCCAGACATCCAGGCTCACAGATTAACCCCATAACAGCTACACATTACTGCGTATGACTTTATTCAGTAAAGGCCTGGGACCAGAAACTCAACCCTTTACTATAACACTTTTATGGGCATGATCTTGGCGGGTTAAGTGTGACTTCTCGTAGGTTTTCCCACTCGACCAAGGTAACCCTGGAACAAATATTTGAGCGTTCAAAACCTACGCGTCCAGACATCCAGGCTCACAGATTAAACCCATAACAGCTACACATTACTGCGTATGACTTTATTCAGTAAAGGCCTGGGACCAGAAACTCAACCCATTACTATAACACTGTTATGGGCATGATCTTGGTTGGTTAAGTGTGACTTCTCGTGAAGCTTTCTTACTCGACAATGGTATCCCTGGAAGAAAATTTTAAGCATTCAAAACCTACGTTCCAGACATCCAGGCACACAGACTAATCCCTTAACAGTAACACATTACTGGGCATGATTTTTTATTCAGTAAAGGCATGGGCCTTCAAACAGACTCATTCTATTACTAGAACACTTTTACTGGCATGATCTTGGCCGGGTTAAGTGTGACTTCTCGTGAGGCTTTCCCCACAAGACCATGGTAACCCTGGAACAAATATTTGAAGCGTTCAAAACCTATGTCCAGACATCCAGGCTCACAGATTTACCCCATAACAGCTACACATTACTGCGCATGACTTTATTCAGTAAAGGCCTGGGACAACAGACTCACCCCATTACTATAAAACTTTTATGGTAATGATCTTGGTGAGGTTAAATGTGACTTCTCATCGACCAGGCTTTCCCACAAGACCATGGTAACCGTGGGAAGAAATTTTAAGCGTTCAAAACCTAAATCCAGACATCCAGGCTCACAGACTAACCCCATAAAAGTAACACATTACTGAGCATGATTTTATTCACTAAAGGCCCTGTATTACAGCTTTCTCTTTGAAAGCCTGGACCCACAGACTCACCCCTTTACTATAACACTTTCACTGGCATGATTCTGGCTGGGTTAAGTGTGACTTCTCGTACTTCTCGAGGTTTTCCCACTCGACCATGGTAAACCCTGGAAAAAATATTTGAGCGCTCAAAACCTACGTCCAGACATCCAGGCTCACAGATTTTACCCCATAACAGTTACACATTACTGGCGTATGATTTTTATTCAGTAAAGGCCTGGGACAACAGACTCACCCCATTACTATAAACTTTTATGGTAATGATCTTGGCCGGTTAAATGTGACTTCTGTAGGCTTTCCCACAAGACCATGGTAACCGTGGAAGAAATTTTTAAGAATTCAAAACCTAAATCCAGACATCCAGGCTCACAGACTAACCCCATAACAGTAACACATTACTGAACATGATTTTATTCACTAAAGGCCCTGTATTACTGCTTTTCTTTAAATCCTGGACCCACAGACTCACCCCTTTACTATAACACTTTCACTGGCATGATCTTGGCGGGTTAAGTGTGACTTCTCGTAGGTTTTCCCACTCGACCATGGGTAACCCTGGAAAAATATTGAAGCATTCAAAACCTAAATCCAGACATCCAGGCACACAGACTAACCCCATACCAGCAACACATTGGGCATGATTTTATTCAGTAAAGGCCTGGGCCCACAGACTCACCCCCATTACTATAACGAGGCGTGATCTTGGCGAGATTAAGTGTGACTTCTGCAGGCTTTCCCACCTCGACCAAGGTAACCCTGGAAGAAATTTTTAAGCGTTCAAATCCCACGTCCAGACATCCAGGATCACAGACTAATCCCATAACTGTAACATATCACTGGCCATGATTTTATTCAGTAAAGGCCTGGGCCCACAAACTCACCCCATTATTACAACACTATCATGGGCATGATCTTGGTCGACTTAAGTGTGACTTCTCGTATAGCTTTTCCCACTCGACCATGGTAACCCTGGAACAAATATTTGAGCGTTCAAAATCTAAATCCAGACATCCAGGCTCACAGACTTACCCCATTACAGTTACATATTACAGGGCATGATTTTATAAACTAAACACCCCCTGTACTACAGTTTTCTTTTAAGACCTGGGCCCACAAACTCACCCCATTACTATAACACTTTATGGGCAAGATCTTGTCCGGGTTAAGTGTGACATCTCTTAGGCTTTTTTACTCGACCATGGTAACCCTGGAAGAACCTTTTAAGCATTCAAAACCTACGTCCAGACATCCAGCCTCACAGATTAACCCTTTAAAAGTAACACATTACAGGGCATGATTTTATTCATTAATTGGAGGTCCTGTATTACAGCTTTCTTAATGCCTCGACCCACAGACTCTCCCCATTACTATAAAACTTTCATGGGCATGAGGCTTGGCCGGGTTAAGTGTGACTTCCTATTAGAGTTTTCCCACTCGACCATGGTAACCCTGGAAAAAATATTGAAGCATTCAAAACCTAAACCAGACATCCAGGATCACAGACTAACCCCATTGCAGCAACACATTACTGGGCATGATTTTTATTCAGTAAAGGCCTGGGCCACAGACTCACCCCATTACTATAACACAGTTATGGGAATGATCTTGGCTTGAGGTTAAGTGTGACTTCTCCTAAGCTTTCCACTCAACCATGGTAACCCTGGAAAAAAATTTTAACATTTCTCAAAACTAAGTCCAGATATCCAGGCTCAAGACTAACCCCATAACAGCTACACATGACTGCGCATGACTTTTATTCAGTAAAGGCCTGGGCTTATAGACTCAACCTATTACTATAACACTTTTATGGTCATGATCTTGGCGGGTTAAGTGTGACTTCTGCGTGAAGGCTTTCCCACTCCTCCACCATGGTAACCATGGAAAGAAATTTTTAAGCGTTCAAAACCTAAGTCCAGACATTCAGGCGCTTCATCCAGGCGATATTGGCCAGTTGAATTTAAAGCGCCGACTTCTATGACGCTTTTTCCAGGTTAAAACTGACCATGGTAAGACGCAGGAACAAATATTTGAGCGTTCAAAACCTACGTCCAGACATCAAGGCTCGCAGACTAATCCCATAACAGTAACACATTACTGGGCATGATTTTATTCAGTAAAGGCCTGGACAAACAAACTCACCCCATTACTACAACAATTTTATGGGCATGATCTTGACCAGGTTAAGTGTAACTTCTCGTAGGCTTTCCCACTCGACCATGGTAACCCTGGAACAAATGTTTGAGCGTTCAAAACCTACATCCAGACATCCAGGCTCACAGACTAACCCCATAACAGCTACACATTACTGCGCATGACTTTATTCAGTAAAGGCCTGGGCCCAGAAACTCAACCCATTACTATAACGGTTTTATGGGCATGATCTTGGATGGGTTAAGTGTGACTTCTCGCAGGCTTTCTTACTCGACCATAGTAACCCTGGAAGAAACTTTTAAGCATTCAAAACCTACGTCCTGTGACATCCAGCCTCACAGACTAGTAACACATTACTGGGCATGATTTTTATTCAGTAAAGGTATAGGCTACACAGACTCACTCCATTATTATAACACTATTTTAGGGGCATGATCTTGGCCAGGTTAAGTCTGACTTCTCGTAGGCTGTCCCACTGACCATATTAACCCTGAAGAAATTCTTAAGCGTTCAAAACCTAACCAGACATCCAGGCTCACAGAGTAACCCCATAAAAGTAATACATTACGGGCATGACTTTATTCAGTGAAGGCCTGGGCCTAACAGATTCACCCTCATTACTATAACATCTTCATACGGGCATGATCTTGGCTGAGCTAAGTGTGTTCCTCTCGTAGGTTTTCCCACCTGACCATGGTAACACTGGGAAGAAATTTTAAAGCGTTTCAAAACCTAAACTAGACATCCAGGCCTGCTGTGACTAACCTCTATAACAGTAACACACATTGGGCATGATTTTATCTACTCAAAGGTCCCATACAGTTTTCTTTAAGGTCTGTCCAGAGACTCACCCTATTACTATAACAATTTCATGGGCAAGGATCTCTACCGGGTTATGTGACTGTGAGGGTTTTCCCATGTAATACTCACCGCTGGTAACCCTGAACCAAATATTTGAGCTGCTCAAACCTTTGTCCAGACATCCAGGCTCACAGACTAATCCCATAACAGGAACACATTACTGGGCATGATTTTATTCACTAAAGGCGCTGTATTACAGCTCTCTTTGAAGCCTGACCCACAGACTCCTACCCCATTACTACATAACACTTTCATGGCATGATCTTGGCCGGTTATGTGACTTCTCAGAGGTTTTCCCATTAATGACCATGGTAACTCCTGGAACAAATATTTGAGCTGTTCAAAACCTTTGTCCAGACATCCAGTCTCACAGACTAATCCCCATAACAGGAAATACATTACTTGGCATGATTTGATCTTAGTAAAGGCCCTGTATTATAGCTTTCTTTAAGGCCTCGACTCACAACTCACCCTCATTATTATAATAATTTTCATGGGCATGATCTTGGCTGGTTAAGTGTGACTTCTCGTGGTTTTCCTATTAATGACCATGGTAACCTGGAACAATATTTGAGTTGCTCAAAACTCTTGTCCACACATCCAGGCTCACAGACTGATCCCATAACAGTAACACATTACACATTGGCATGATTTTATCTAGAAAGGCCTGGGCCTACAATCTCTACCCTATTACCACAACACTATTATGGGTACATGATCTTGGCTGACTTTGAAGTGTGACTGTAGGGCTTTCCCACTCAACATGGTAAACTGGACAAAATAATTGGAGCTGCTCAAAACCTTACGCCCAGAGCATCCAGGCTCACAGATTCAATCTCATAACAGTAACACACATTGCATGTGACTTTATTCAGTAAAGGCCTGGGCCCAGAAACTCAACCCATTACATTACACTTTTATGGGGCATGATCCTGGCCGACTAAGTGTGACTTCTCTTAGGCTTTCTACTGACCCAAGTGGTAACCCTGGAAGAACCTTTAAGCATTCAAAACCTACGCCCAGACATCCAGCCTCACAGACTAACCCTATAAAGTAACACATTACTGGGCACGACTTTATTCAGTAAAGGCCTGGGCCCACAAACTCACCCTAATACTGTAACAATTTTATGGGCTGATCTGGCTGCTAAGTGTGACTTCTCTTAGGCTTTTTCCCACTCAACCACGGTAACTGGAAGAAATTTTTAACATTTCAAAACTAAGTCTAGATATCCAGGCTCAAGACTAACCCCACAACAGCAAGACATTATTGGTCATGATTTATTCACTAAAGGCCCAGTATTACAGTTTTCTTTAAGGGCCTGCACACAAACTCACCCCATTACTATAATACTTTCATGGGGCATGATCTTGGCCGGAAGTTAAGGTGACTTCTCAGAGGTTTTCCCCACTCGACCATGGTAACTCCCTGGAAGAAATATTGAAGTATACAACCTAAATCCAGACATCCAGGCTCAGAGATTCAACCCCATAACAGTAACACATTACTGGGGCATGATTTTATTCAGTAAAGGCCTGGACCTGCTGTGACTTACCCTATTTACTATAACACTATTAGTGGCATGATCTTGGCCGGGTTAAGTGTGACTTTCTCGTATGCTTTCCACTGACCATGGTAACCTCTAAGAAATTTTTTAACATTTCAAAACTAAATCCAGATATCCAGGATCAAGACTATCCTCATAAATAACAAGACATTACTGGACATGATTTTATCTTGGTAAAGGCCCTGTATTACAGTTTTCTTTAAGGTATGGGCCACCAAATCCCACTCCCATTACTATAACATTTTCACGGCATGATCTTGGCCAAGCTTAGTGACTTCTTGTAGGTTCTTCCACTCCTTTAACCATGGTAACCCTGAAGAAATATTGAAGCATTCAAAACCTAAATTCAGACATCCAGGCTCAGATCAACCTCATAACAGTAACATTACATTACTGGGCATGATTTATTCCAGTAAAGGCCTGGGCCCACAGACTTTTCCCATTACTATAACACTTTTATGGGCATGATCCCGCCGGCAGGTGTGACTTCTTGGCAGGCTTTCCTAATCGACCATGGAAATAATTTGAAAAAAACTTTTAAGTTGCTCAAAACCTAAATCCAGACATCCATGCTCACAGACTAACCCTACAACAGTAACATTACTGGGCATGATTTTATTCAGCAAAGGCCCCATTACAGCTTTCTTTAAGGCTCGACCTACAAACTCACCCCATTACTATAATAATTTCATGGGCATGATCTTGGCCGGTTAAGTGTGACTTCTCGCAGATTTTCCCACACTAATTACATGGTAACCCTGAACAAATATTTGAGCGTTCAAAACGTTTGTCCAGACATCCAGGCTCACAGACTGATCCCATAATATGAAATAATTTTTTTACTGCATGATTTTATTCAGCAATGGCCTGGCCCATAGACTCTTCCCATTACTATAACACTTTATGGGCATGATTCAATGGGGTTATGTGTGACTCTCTCAGGTTTCTCTTCCTAATCACCATGGTAATACTTGAAAACTTTGCCGCTCAAAACCTAAATCCAGACATCCATGCTCACAGACTAACCCCTACAACAGCAATACATTGGCATGATTTTATTCAGTAAAGGCCCTGTATTACAGCTTTAAGGTTCGACCCACAAACTCACCTCCTAATATTACTATAACAATTTCATGGGCATGATCTTGGCCGGGTTATGTGACTTCGTAGATTTTCCTACACGACTATGGTAACTCTGGAACAAATATTTGAGCGTTCAAAACGTTTGTCCAGACATCCAGCTCTGCCAGACTGGATCCTAATAACAGGAACACTTTACTGCATGATTTTATTCAGTAAATGGCCTGGGGCCTACAGACTTTTCCCCATTACTATAACACTTTATGGGCATGATCTCGGCCGGTTATGTGTGACTTCACAGGCTTTCCTAATTGACCATGGTAACACTTGAAAAACTTTTGCGTTCAAACCTAAACTAGACATCCATGCTCACAGGATTCAACTCCTACAACAGGGCGACATTACTGGGTATGATTTATTCAGTAAAGGCCCTGTATTACAGCTTCTCTTTACACCCCGACCCACAAACTCACCTCCTCACTACTATAATAATTTCATGGGTGCTGATCTGGCCGGGTTAAGTGTGACTTCTGTAGGCTTCCCACTCGGACCATGGTAACCCTGGAACAAATAATTGAGCATTCAAATCCTACGTCCAGACATCCAGGTTCACAGATTAACCCCATAACAGCTGCACATTACTGCGCATGACTTTATTCAGTAAAGGCCTGGGACCAGAAACTCAACTTCAATTACTAAGTAACACTGTTGGTGGGCATGATCTTGGCCGGGTTATGTGACTTCTCGTAGGCTTTCTACTTCCGACAATGGTATCCCTGGAAGAAAATTTCACATTCAAAACCTATGTTGCAGGCATCTACACACAGATTAATCCCTTATCAGTAACACACACATTGGGCATGATTTTATCTAGTAAAGGCCTGGGCCAACAGCCCACCCCACTACTATAAACTTTATGGAAATGATCTTGGCCGGGTTAAGGTGACTTCCTCGTAGGCTTTCCCACTCACTCATGGTAACTTGGAACAAATTTTTAAGCGCTTCAAAACCGAATCCAGACATCCAGGCTCACAGACTAACTCTACTAACAGTAAATACACACTGGGCATGATTTTATTCAGTAAAGGCCTGGGCCCACAAACTCACCCCATTATTACAACACTATGGATTCACGACTTAAGTGTGACTTCCTGAGGCTTTCCCCGCGACCATGGTAACCCTGGAAGAAATATTGAATCATTCCCAAAACCTAAATCCAGACATCCATGCTCACAGACTAACACCATAACAGTAACACTTACTGGGCATGATTTTATTCAATAAAAAGGCCCGGGGCCCACAGACTTCACCCCATTACTATAACGGGTATGATCTTGGCCGACTTAAGTGTGACTTCTCAGAGGCTTCCCACTGACCATGGTAACCTGGAAGAAATATTGAAGCATTCAAACCTACGTCCAGACATCCAGCCTCACAGACTAACTCCTATAACAGTAAATAAATTACTGGGCATGACCTTATTCAGTAAAAGGCTTTGAGCCCACAAACTCACCCAACTACTATCACAGTTTTATGGGCATGATCTTGTCGGGTTATGTGACTTCTCGTAGGGCTTTCCCTACCTGACTTGCACCCCCTGGAAGAATTTTAAGCATTCAAAACCTAAATCCAGACATCCAGGCTCATAGACTGACCCCATAACAGTAACAGATTACTGGCAAGATTTGATTCACTAATGGCCCTGTATTACAGCCTCTTGGCCTGACTCCACAGACTCACCCTCCCCATTACTATAACACTATTATGGGCATGTTCTCCTTGGCCGGTTTATGTGACTTCTAATAGTCTTCCCACTCAACAATGGTAACCCTGAAGAAATTTCTACATTCAAAACCTACGTCCAGACATGCAGGCTCACAGATCAACCCCATAACAGTAGAATGCACACACAAGGCATGATTTTATTCAGTAAAGGCCCCACATAGTTTTCTTTTAAGGCTTGGGCCTACAACTCACTGCATTACTATAACACTATTAGGCATGATCTTGGCTGGGTTAAGAGGTGATTGAGGCTTTCCCAATTGACCATGTTAACTCCTAGAATAAATTTTTGACGTTCAAAACCTAACCAGGCTCACAGATTGACCCCATAACAGTAACACATTACTGGCATGATTTTATTCAGTAAAGGCCTCTGTATTACAGTTTTCTTAAGGTCTGGGCCCACAAACTCACCTTCATTACTATAAAATCTTTAAAGGGCATGATCTTGACAGGGTTAAGAGTGACTTCTCACAGGCTTTCCCATCGACCATGGTAAATTCTGGAAGACATTTTTAAGCATTCAAAACCTAAGTCTGTGATATCCAGGGGCTTCATCCAGGCGCTTTCATCCAGTCGATATTGGCCGGTTTAAGTGCAACTTTGATGCTAATCCACTCACCATGGTGAATTCTGGAACAAATATTTGAGCATTCAAAACCTACGCTCCAGATATCCAGGCTCTAGACTAACCTCATAACAGCAAGACATTACTGGGCATGATTTATTCACTAAAGGCCCTGTATTACAGTTTTTCTTTCAAGGCTCCGCCCACAACCCACCCCCAGTACTAAGGCAAATAACACTTTCTGGAAGGGCATGATCTTGTCGGGTTTTATTTTATTCAGTAAAGGCCTGAGCCCACAGACTCACCCCATTACTATAACACTATAAAAGGGCGTGATCTTGGCCGTATATGTGACTTCCTCGCAGGCTTTCCCACTGACCATGGTAACCCTGGAAGAAATTTTCTTCTTCTTTAAGCGCTCAAAACCTAGGTCCAGGACATCCAGGCTCAGACTAACCTCCCATACAACAGTAACACATTACTGGGCAGATTTATTCAGTAAACGCCCTGTATTGATAGTTTTCCCCAAGGCTTCTGGGCCCACAAACTCACCCCATTACTATAACACTACTAGGGGTGCATGATCTTGGCCGGTTAAGTGTGACTTCTCGTAGGGCTTTTCCCAGTCGACCATATTAACCTCCTGGAAGAAATTTCTTGCTGCTCAAAACCTAACCAGACATCCAGGCTCACAGACAAACCTCCATAACAGCAACACATTACTGGGCACATCTTATTCAGTAAAGGCTCAGCCCACAGATTCAACCATTACCATTAAACTTTTATGGCATGATCTTGACAGGGTTAAGAGTGACTTCCTCGTAGGCTTTCCCACTGATCATGGTAACAATGGAAGAAATTTCTTACATTCAAAACCTAAGTCCAGACATCCAGGGCTTCATCCAGGCGCTTTGTCCAGGCTTATACAATGCGGCGCGACTTCTCGGATGCTAACACTCAACCATGGTAACGCTTGAAACAAATTTCTTGAGCATTCAAACCTATTGTCCAGAGATCCAGGCCAGACTAATCCCATAACAGTAACATATTACTGGGCATGATTTTATTCAGTAAAGGCCTGGACTCACAGATTCAACCCATTACTATTAAACTTTTATGGGCAAGGATCTTGACAGGGTTAAAAGTGACTTCCTCGGACGCTAATCCACTGACCATGGTAACTCCTGTAACATATGTTTGAGCGTTCAAACCTAAATCCAGACATCCAGACGCCGATCCAAATGATATTGGTCGTTTAAGTGGCGATTTCTCGACGCTTATCCACTCGACTATGGTAACCTGGAACAAATTTCTTGAGCATTCAAAACTTCATTAGCCCAGTATATCCAGGCTTACAGACTAATCCCATAACAGTAACATTACTGGGCATGATTTATCTGTAGTAAGGCCCTGTATTATAGTTTTCTTTTAAGGTCTGGGCCTACAAACTTCACTCTATTACTATAAAACTTTAAAGGTATGATTTTGATGTGGTTAAGAGTGACTTCATAGGCTTCTCTCCACTGACCATGGCAACTCTGGAAAAAATTTTAAGCATTCAAAACCTAAGTCCAGACATCCAGGGGCTTCATCCAGGCGCTTCATCCAGGCGATATTGGTCGGCTTAAGTGCGACTTCTCGAATGCTAATCCACTCAACCATGGTAACCTGGAACAAATTTTTGAGCATCTAAACCTACATTCAGACATCCAGGCTCACAGGATCAACTCCCATAACAGTAAATACATTACTGGGCATGATTTACTCCAGTAAAGGTCTCTGTATTACAGTTTTCTTGGAAGGCTTAGCCTACAAACCTACTCCATTACTATAACACTAATAGGGCATGATCTTGGCTGGTTATGTGACTAGGCTTTCCTCTACTGGACCATAACTGATGGAAGAAATCTAAGTTGCCCAAACTAAAATCCAGATATCCAGGATCATCAAGCAGACAAAACTTTCTATAAATAGCACACATTCACTGGGCATGAATTTGTCTAGCAAAGGCCTGGGCCTACAGATCCAAATCCCATTACTATTAAACTTTACGTGGGCATGAGTTTGAGTTAGAGAGTTAAGAGTACTCTCTTAGCTTCCCGCTCGACTCATGGTAACCTAAGAAATTTTAAGCTGCTTCAAAACTAAGTCCAGACATCCAGGCGATATTGTCCGGCTCTGAGGCCACTTGACGCTAATCCACCTAACATGGTAACTCTGTAACAAATGTTTGAGCGTTCAAAACCTGCATCCAGACATCCAGGCGCTTCATCCAGTCGATATTGGCTGATTTAAGTGCGACTTCAGATGCTTATCCACTCGACCATGGAACCCTGGAACAAATTTCTTTGATATCCAAAACCTACGCCCAGACATCCAGGCTCACAGATCAACTTACAACAGCAAATATTACTACTGGGCATGATTTTATTCAGTAAAGGCCTGACCCAAACTTACTAACCCCACAACAGTAACACAATACGGGGCATGACTTTATTCAGTAAAGGCCCCAGCATTACATTTTTCTTAAGGCCTGGGCCTACAAACCCACCCCATTAATACAAACTTTAAAGGGCATTATCTTGACAGGGTTAAGAGTGACTTCTCATAGGCTTTCCCACTGACCATGGTAACTCTGGAAGAACTCTTGCTGTCTAAAACCTAAGTCCAGACATCCAGGGGTTTCCATCCAGGCGAGGCTGGCCGGCCGAAGCAGGACTTCGTAGTCTTCCCACCAACAATGCAAGTGCAACTCCTGGAAGAAATATCTGCCATCCAAAACCTACGTCCAGACATACAGGCTCACAGACTATCCTCATACAGTAACACATTAATGGGCATGATTTTATTCAGTAAAGGTTCTATTACAGTTTTCCTAAGGCTTGGGGCCTCCACAACTCACTCCATTACTATAACACTAATAGGGGTATGATCTTGGCCGGTTATGTGACTCTTCGAGGCTTTCCCACTGACAATATTAACCCTGAAAGAAATTTTTAAGCGTTCAAAACCTAAATCCAGACATCCAGGCTCACAGGACAAACCCCATAACAGCAACACATTACTGGGCATGAATTTATTCAGTAAGGGTCAGCTCCACAGATTCAACCCATTACTATTAAACTTAAGGCACAGAGCTGTTATGCTAAGAGTGCCTTCGTAGACTTTCCCACTGACCATGGTAACTCCTGAAGAAATTTTTGGCGTTCAAAACTCAAGTCCAGACATCCAGGCGATATCGTCTCGCCTATGCGCACTTCCTCTGACGCCAATCCACTCGGACCATGGTAACTCCTGTACAAATGTTTGAGCATTCAAAACCTACATCCAGACATCCAGAGCTTCATTCAGTCGAGTAATGGCCGGTTTAAGTGCGACTTCTGGATGCTTATCCATTTGACTGGCAAACCCTGGAACAAATTTTTGAGCATTCAAAATCCTACGCCCAGACATCCAGGCTCACAGACTATCCTACAACAGTACCACACACAAGTATGATTTTCTTCAGTAAAGGCCTGGACCCACAAACTCACCCCACTACAACATTATTATGGCATGATCTTGGCTTAATTTAAGTCTGACTCGTGAGAGGGTTTTCCCCACTGACCATGGTAACCCTGAAGAAATTTTTTAGCATTCAAAACCTAAGTCTAGACATCCAGGGGCTTTTTCCATCCAGGCACTTCATCCAGGCGATATTGGCCGGTCGTAAGGCGACTTCTTTGGATGCTAACTACTCAACCATGGTAAACCCTGGAACAAATATTTGAGCATTCCAACCATGTCCAGATATCCAGGCTTAAGACTAACCTCTATAACAGCAAGACATTACTGGGCATGATTTTATTCACTAAAGGCCCTGTATTACAGTTTTCTTCTAAGGCATGGGTCCTGCCAAACTCACCCCAGTACTATAACACTTTCTAAGGCATGATCTTTGTCGGGTTTATTTTATTCAGTAGAAGGCCTGAGCACAGACTCACCCCAATACTATAACACTATTATGGGCATGATCTCTTGGTCAAGGTACTGTAGTCTTTTCCCACCAACAAATGGAACTTTGAAGAAGATTCAAGGCATCTGGGAAACTCACGCCCAGACACATACAGGCTCACAGACTAACCCCATGACAGCAAGACATTACTGGCATATGATTTTATCTAGTAAAGGCCCCCATTACAGTTTTCTAAGGCTTGGGTCTACAAACTCACTCTCTTTACTATAACACTAATAGGGCATGATCTTGACTGAATAAGTGTGACTTCAAAACCTAAGTCCAGACATCCAGGGGCTTCATCCAGGCGTTTCATCCAGGCGATATTGGCGGTTTTCATGCGACTTCTAGATGCTAATCCACTCAACCATGTGTAACCCTGGAACAAACTTTGAGCATTCAAAACTCTCTATGTCCAGACATCCAGGCTCACAGATCAATCCCATAACAGTAAATAGCATTACTGGGCATGCAGATTTTGGTCTGTAAAGTGTCGACTGCACAAACTCACCCTAAATATACAACATTATTATGGCATGATCTTGGCCGACTTAAGTGCATTTCTCTGAGGCTTTCCCCACTCTAATTACAAGTCTTCTGGAAGAAATTTTAAACGCTCAAATCTAACCAGACATCCAGGCTCACAGACTAACCCCATAACAGCAACACACATTACTGGGCATGATTTTATTTAGTAAAGGCCTGACCCAAACTCATCCCACACATAAATAATATTATGGGCACATGATCTTGGCCTGATTTATGTACTTCTCGTAGGGCTTTCCCACTCCGGACGCCCATGGTTCCCAAGAAATTTTTAAACGCTCAAAATCTAAATTCAGACATCCAGGCTCAAGACTAATCCCATAACAGTAAATACATTACTGGGCATGATTTTATTTAGTAAAGGCCTGACCCACAAAATTACCCTAATACTAAACACTATTACAGGCATGATCTGGTTTGACTTATGTGACTTCTCGTAGGCTTCACTGACTCATGGTTCCTGAAGAAATTTAAATGCTCAAAATCTAACCAGACATCCAGGCTCACAGATCACCTCATAACAGTAATACATTAATGGGTATGATTTTATTCAGTAAAGGCCCTAGTATTACAGTTTTTAAGTCCTGGGTCTACAAACTCACCCTGATTACTATAAAACTTAAAGGCATGATCTGATAGGGTTAAGAGGACTTCTCAGGCTTTCCCAGTAATTGAACAACATGGTAACTCTGGAAGAAATTCTTGCCGCTTCAAACCCAAGTCCAGACATCCAGAGGCTTCATCAGATGGCCATCCAGCTTTATATTGGTCAGTTTAAGTGATTTGATCTTTATCTATCAGAACAAAGTATAACCTCTGGAACAAATTTTTGAGCATTCAAAACTCAATACCCAGACATCCAGGCTCACAGACTAATCCCCATAACAGTAACATAATACTGGGCAAGACTTATTCAGTAAAGGCCTGACCCACAACTCACCCTTACTAGTAACATTATGGGCATGATCTGGCCGATTTATGTGACGCAGGCTTTCTCCTAATTCGACCATGGTTACCCTGAAGAAATTTAAACGTCTAAATCTAAACTAGACATCCAGGCCTACAGACTAACCTCCCATAACAGTAACACATTACTGGGCATGATTTTATTCAGTAAAGGCCCCATTACAGTTTTCTTTTAAGTCCTGGGCCCACAACCTAATTTTCACATGTTATGTAAAACTTTAGCGTAAGATCTACAGGGTTAAGAGTGACTTCCTAGGCTTTCTTCCACTGACCATGGCGTAACCCTGGAAGAAATTTTTAAGCGTTCAAAACCTAAGTCCAGACATCCAGGCGACATTGTCCGGTTTATGCGACTCGGACGCTGAACCCACTCTAATTTCATGCACCCTGTAACAAAATGTTTGAGCGCTCAACCTACATCCAGACATCCAGGCACTTCATCCAGTCGACATTGTCCGGTTTAAGCGCTTAATTTCTCGGATCGCCATCCACTGACCATGGTAACTTCTGAACAAATTTTTGAGCATTCAAAACCATGTCCAGACATCCAGGCCTGCCAGGACTAATCCCATAACAGTAATTGGCACACTGGGCATGATTTTATTTAGTAAAGGCCTGACCCAGCAAACTCACCTCAATACTACAACAACATTATTATGGGCAAGGATCTGGCCGATTCTAAGTGTGACTTCCTCTAGGCTTTTCCACTCGACCATGGTTCCCCTGAAGAAATTTTTAAACGCTCAAAATCTAAATCCAGACATCCAGGCTCACAGACTAACCTCCCATAACAGTAACACATTACTGGCATGATTTTATTTAAAGGCCTGACTCCACAACCTACCCCCAATACTACAACAATATTATGGGCAATGATCTCTACGACTTATGTGTGACTTCTCGTGAGGGCTTTCCACTCGAATTACGGTTCTGGAAGAAATTTCTTAAACGTTTCAAAATCTAAATCCAGACATCCAGGCTCACAGACTAAATCTACAATAGTAACACATTACTGGGCATGATTTTGTCTAGTAGTTGGCCCTCTGTATTACAGTTTTTAAGTCCTGGGCCCACAAACTCACTCCCATTACTATAAAACTAGATACATGATCTTGACAGGGTTAAGAGGATTCACAGGTCTTTCCCACTCCGAACATGGTAACTCTGAAGAAATTCTGCCGCGAAAACCTAAGTCCAGACATCCAGAGGCTTCATCAAAGCGCTTCATCCAGTCGGAGACAATGTTTGGCGCGACTTCTCGGACGCCTTTTATCTACTCGACTCATGGTAACCCTGGAACAAATTTTGAGGCCCAAACTCTACGCCCAGACATCCAGGCCTGCAGACTAATCCTACAACAGTAACACATTACTGGGCATGATTTTATTCAGTAAAAGGCCTGACCTACAAACTCACCCCAATACTACAACATTATTATGGGTGCATGATTCAATGATTTAAGTGTGACTTCTCGTAGGCTTTCCCACTCGACCATGGTTACTCCTGGAAGAAATTCTTAAACGCTCAAAATCTAAATTCAGACATCCAGGCTCACATGACTAACTCCTATAACAGTAACACATTACTGGGCATGATTTTATTCAGTAAAGGACCTGTATTACAGTTTTTTTGGCCTGGGCCCACAACCCACCCACCACATAAAATCCTTAGTTGCACAGATCTTGACAGGGTTAAGAGTGACTTCCTCACAGGCTTTTCCCCACTTAATCATGGTAACCCCAAGAAATTCTTTAAGCGCTCAAAACCTAAGTCCAGACATCCAGAGGCTCTATCCAGGCGCGCCCATCCAGGCACATTACCGGGTTTGCAGTGCAACCTTCGATGCTAATCCACTCACCATGGTAACTCCTGGAACAAATATTGAGCATCTCAAACCTAATGCAGCCCAGATATCATCTGTGCCCTAGACTAAACCCCATAACAGCAAGATTACTGGCATGATCTCATTCACTGTGCCAAATTTGCATTACAGTTTTCTTCAAGGCCTGGGCCCACAAACTCCACCTCAGTACTATAACACTTTCAAGGGCATGATCTTTGTCGGGTTTATTTTATTCAGTAAAGGCCTGAGCCTGCGACTCACCTGATTACTATGACACTATAAAGGGCGTGATCTTGTCGGTTATGTGATTTCTCGAGGCTTTCCCACTCACCATGGTAACTCTGGAAGATATTTTTGCCGCCCAAAACCTAGGTCCAGACATCCAGGCTCACAGACTAACCTCATAACAGTAAATAATACTGGGCATGATTTTATTCAGTAAAGGCCCTGTATTACAGTTTTCCCTTAAGGCTTGGGCCTACAAACTCACTCCATTACTACATATAACACTAATAGGGCATGATCTTGCCGGGTTAAGTGTGACTTCTCGTGAGGCTTTCCCACTCTACCATATTAACTCTGGAAGAAATTTTTAAGCTGCCCAAACCTAAAATCCAGACATCCAGGCTCACAGACAAACCCCACAACAGCAAAATACACACGGGTATGATTTTATTCAGTAGCTGCCTGGGGCCTACAGATTCAACTCCATTACTTATTAAACTTTTGACGTGGCAGCATGATCTTAACAGGGCTAAGAGTGACTTCTCGTGAGGCTTTCCACTTCGACTACGGTAACCTCCTGGAAGAAATTTTTGGCGTTCGAAAACCCAAGTCCAGACATCCGCAAATGAGCATTGTCCGGTTCGCTGCGACTTCTCGGACGCCATGCACTGACAATGGTAACCCTGGAACAAATCTTTTGAGCATTCAAAACCTACGTCCAGACATCCAGGCTCACAGACTAATCCCATAACAGTAACATTAATACTGGGCATGATTTTCTTCAGTAAAGGCCTGACCCACAAACTCACCCCCAATACTACAACATTATTATGGGTGGGTACAGATCTTGGCCGACTTGTTCGACTTCTCAGAGGCTTTCCCACTCGACCATGGTAACCCTGAAGAAATTTTTAAGCATTCAAAACCTAAGTCCAACATCCAGGGTTTCATCCATGATATTGGTCGGGTTTAAGTGCTGACTTCAAAACCTACGCCCAGACATATAGGCTCACAGACTAACCCCATAACAGTAACATTAACACTAAAAATGACTTTAATTTAGTAAAGGCCTGGACCCACAACTCACCCTAATACTCACAACAACATTACGCAATGATCTTGCCCGACTTATGTGTCTTCTCGTAGGCTTCTCCTAATTCACCATGGTTACCCTGGAAGAAATTTTTAAACGCTCAAAATCTAAATCCAGACATCCAGGCTCACAGACTAACCTCATAACAGTAAATATTACTATTGGGCATGATTTTATTCAGTAAAGGCCCTGCATTACAGTTTTCTTTAAGGCCTGGGCCCACAAACTCACTCCCATTACTATAAACTTTTAAAGGCATGATCTTGACAGGGTTATGAGTACTCTCTCAGGCTTTCCCACCTCGACCATGGTATAACCCTGGAAGAAATTTTGCTGCTCAAAACCTAAGTCCAGACATCCAGGGGCTTCCTCCAGGCGCTTCATCCAGGCTGATATTGGCTGTTTATGCAACTCTCTTTGGATGCTAATCCACTCTAATTCATGGTAACCCTGGAACAAATATTTGAGCATTCAAAACCCACACCAGATATCCAGGCTCTAGACTAACCCCATAACAGAAAGGGGGCAAGACATTACTGGCATGATTTTATCTTACTCAAAGGCCCCCATTGCGTTTTCTTCAAGGCCTGGGCCTACAAACTCAATTCCCCAGTACTATAACACTTTCAAGGGCATGATCTTGTCGGGTTTTTATTCAGTAAAGGCCTGGGCCCACAGATCACCTGGATTACTATGACACTATAAATATGATCTTTGGCTTCCAGTTATGTGACTTCCTCGTAGGCTTCTCTCCCCACTCCACCATGGTAACCCTGGAAGAATTCTTTTAAGCTGCTCAAACCTGTCCAGACATCCAGAAGCTTCATCCAGGCGTAGATATTACGTTTGGCGGCAACTCTTTGGATGCTAATCCACTCACTACAGTAACCCTGAACAAATTTTTGAGCATTCAAAACTCTGCCGCCCAGACATCCAGGCTCACATCAACCTACAACAGGAACACATTACTGGGCATGATTTTTATTCAGTAAAGGCCCTGTATTACAGTTTTCTTAAGGCTTAAAGGCCCACAAACTCACTCCATTACTAGAACACTAATAGGGGCAATGATCTTGGCCGGGTTAAGTGCACTTCCTCGAGGCTTTCCCACTCGACCATATTAACCCCTGGAAGAAATTTTTAAGCGTTCAACACCTAAGTCCAGACATCCAGAGGTTTCATCCAGGCGCTTCATCCAGCTTCTCTCTGTCATTGGCCGGTTTAAGTGCAACTCTTGATGCTAATCCACCACCATGGTAACTCCTGGAACAAATATTTGAGCATTCAAAACCTACGTCCAGATATCCAGGCTCTAGACTAACCCCATAACAGCAAGACATTACTGGGCATGATTTTTATCTACTAAAGGCCCCATTACAGCTTTCTTTCATGCCTGGGCCTACAAACTCACCCCAATACTATAACACTTTCAGGGCATGATCTTGTCGGGTTTATTTTATTCAGTAAAGGCCTGAGCCCACAGACTCACCCCATTACTATAACACTATAAAGGCGTGATCTTTGGCCGGGTTATGTGACTTCCTGTAGGCTTTCTCCTGACTGACCATGTTAACCCTGGAAGAAATTTCTTGCCATTCAAAACTCAGGTCCAGACATCCAGGCTCACAGACTAACTCCCATAACAGTAAATATTAATACTGGGCATGATTTTATTCAGAGGCCCTTGTATTACAGTTTTCCCTTGCCTGGGGCCCACAAACTCACCTCCATTACTATAACACTAATAGGGCATGATCTTGACGTGGTTATGTGACTTCGTAGGCTCTCTCCCACCACCAATGAACCCCAAGAAATTTTTGCCGCTTCAAAACCTAAGTCCAGACATCCGTGCTTTATACGTCCGTTTAAGTGCTACTTCTCGGACACTAATTCACTCCGACCATGGTAACCTCTGCAACAATGTTTGAGCGTTCAAACCCATGATCCAGACATCCAGGCGCTTTATCCAGTCGATATTGCCGTTTAAGTAGCATGTACTTCTCGACGCTATCCATTCGACTACGGTAACCCCTGGAACAAATTCTTGAGCATTCAAAACCCACGCCCAGACATCCAGGCTCACAGACTAACTTAAAACAGTAACACACATTGGGCATGATTTCATTTAGTAAAGGCCTGGACCTGCCAAACTCACCCCAATACTACAACATTATTATGGGCATGATCTTGGCTTCTACTTAAGTGTGACTTCTCGTAGGGCTTTCCCACTCCGCCATGGTTCCCTGGAAGAAATTTTTAAACTGCCTGCAAATCTAACCAGACATCCAGGCCTCACAGGACAATTCCCATTAGCAGTAACACATTACTGACAAGGATTTTATTCAGTAAAGGCCCTGTATTACGTTTTCTTTAAGGCCTGGGCCCACAAACTCACCCATTACTATAAAACTTAAAGGGCATGATCTTCTTGACAGGGTTAAGAGGATCTCATAGGTTTTCCCACTCCTAATTGCACCCTGGAAGAAATTTTTGCCGCTCAACACTCTAAGTCCAGACATCCAGGCTTCATCCAGAGCTTCATCCAGGCGATATTGGCTGTTTAAGTTCAACTCTTTGATGCTAATCCACCACCATGGTAACTCCTGGAACAAATATTTGAGCATTCAAAACCTATGTCCAGATATCCAGGCCTAGACTAACCCTCTATTAAATAGCAAGACATTACTGGGCATGATTTTATTCTACTAAAGGCCCTGTATTACAGTTTTCTTCAAGGCCTGAGCTCACAAACTCACCCTCAGTACTATAGCACTTTCAAGGGCATGATCTTTGTCAGTTTATTTTATTCAGTAAAGGTCTGACCTCACAGACCCACCCCATTACTATAACACTATAAAGGGCGTGATCTTGGCTGGCAGTGTGACTTCTCGTGAGGCTTTCTCACTACCATGGTAACCTCCTGGAAGAAATTTTTAAGCGCCTGTAAACCTAGGGGTCTCCAGACATCCAGGCTCAGACTAACTTCCCATAACAGTAACACACACTGGGCATGATTTTATTCACTAGTAAAGGTCTGCATTACAGTTTTCTTCATACCGATCCTGGCCAAATCACCTCAGTACTCATAACACTTCTTCTGAAGGGCAAGGATCTTGTCAGGTTTATTTATTCAGTAAAGGCCTGAGCTCACAGACTCCACCCCATTACTATAACACTATAAAGGCGTGATCTGGCCGGTTATGCAGACTGCAGGGCTTTCCCACTCTCGACCATGGTAACCCTGGAAGAAATTTTTTAAGCGTTCAACACTCAAGTCCAGACATCCAGGGCTTCATCCGCGCTTCATCCAGGCGATATTGGCGGTTTATGCAACTCTTTGGATGCTAATCCACTCGACCATGGTAACCCTGGAACAAATATTTGAGCATTCAAAACCTACATCCAGATATCCAGGCTCTAGACTAACCCCATAACAGCAAGACATTACTGGGCATGATTTTATTCACTAAAGGCCCTGTATTACAGTTTTCTTCAAGGCCTGGGCCCACAAACTCACCCCAGTACTATAACACTTTCAAGGGCATGATCTTTGTCGGGTTTATTTTATTCAGTAAAGGCCTGAGCCCACAGACTCACCCCATTACTATAACACTATAAAGGGCGTGATCTTGGCTGGGTTAAGTGTGACTTCTCGTAGACTTTCCCACTCGACCATGGTAACCTTGGAAGAAATTTTTAAGCGTTCAAAACCTACGTCCAGACATCCAGGCTCACAGACTAACCCCATAACAGTAACACATTACTGGGCATGATTTTATTCAGTAAACGCCCTGTATTACAGTTTTCCTTAAGGCTTGGGCCCACAAACTCACTCCATTACTATAACACTAATAGGGGCATGATCTTGGCGGGTTAAGTGTGACTTCTTGTAGGCTTTCCCACTGGACCATATTAACCCTGGAAGAAATTTTTAAGCGTTCAAAACCTAAATCCAGACATCCAGGCTCACAGACAAACCCCATAACAGCAACACATCACTGGGCATGACTTTATTCAGTAAAGGCCTGGGCCCACAGATTCATCCCATTACTATTAAACTTTTATGGGCATGATCTTGACAGGGTTAAGAGTGACTTCTCGTAGGCTTTCCCACTCGACCATGGTAACCCCGGAAGAAATTTTTAAGCGTTCAAAACCCAAGTCCAGACATCCAGGCGATATTGTCCGGTTTAAGTGCGACTTCTCGGACGCTAATCCACTTGACCATAGTAACCCTGTAACAAATGTTTGAGCGTTCAAAACCTACATCCAGACATCCAGGCGCTTCATCCAGTCGATATTGGCCGGTTTAAGTGCGACTTTTCGGACGCTTATCCACTCGACCATGGTAACCCTGGAACAAATTTTTGAGCATTCAAAACATACGTCCAGACATCCAGGCTCACAGACTAATCCCATAACAGTAACACATTACTGGGCATGATTTTATTCAGTAAAGGCCTGGACCCACAAACTCACCCCAATACTACAACATTATTATGGGCATGATATTGGCCGACTTAAGTGTGACTTCTCGTAGGCTTTCCCACTCGACCATGGTTCCCCTGGAAGAAATTTTTAAACGTTCAAAATCTAAATCCAGACATCCAGGCTCACAGACTAACCCTATAACAGTAACACATTACTGGGCATGATTTTATTCAGTAAAGGCCCTGTATTACAGTTTTCTTTAAGGCCTGGGCCACAAACTCACCCCATTACTATAAAACTTTAAAGGGCATGATCTTGACAGGGTTAAGAGTGACTTCTTATAGGTTTTTCACTCGACCATGGTAACCCTGGAAGAAATTTTTAAGCGTTCAAAACCTAAGTCCAGACATCCAGGGGCTTCATCCAGGCACTTCATCCAAGCGATATTGGCCGGTTTAAGTGCGACTTCTCGGATGCTAATCCACTCAACCATGGTAACCCTGGAACAAATATTTGAGCATTCAAAACCTACGTCCAGATATCCAGGCTTAAGACTAACCCCATAACAGCAAGACATTACTGGGCATGATTTTATTCACTAAAGGCCCTGTATTACAGTTTTCTTCAAGGCCTGGGCCCACAAACTCACCCCAGTACTATAACACTTTCAAGGGCATGATCTTTGTCGGGTTTATTTTATTCAGTAAAGGCCTGAGCCCACAGACTCACCCCATTACTATAACACTATTATGGGCATGATCTTGGCCGGTTTAAGTGTGACTTCTCGTAGTCTTTCCCACTCAACAATGGCAACCCTGAAAGAAATATTCAAGCATTCAAAACCTACGTCCAGACATAAAGGCTCACAGACTAACCCCATAACAGTAACACATTACTGGGCATGATTTTATTCAGTAAAGGCCCTGTATTACAGTTTTCTTTAAGGCTTGGGCCCACAAACTCACTCCATTACTATAACACTAATAGGGGCATGATCTTGGCCGGTTAAGTGTGACTTCTCGTAGGCTTTCCCACTCGACCATATTAACCCTGGAAGAAATTTTTAAGCGTTCAAAACCTAAATCCAGACATCCAGGCTCACAGACAAACCCCATAACAGCAACACATTACTGGGCATGAATTTATTCAGTAAAGGCCTGGGCCCACAGATTCAACCCATTATTATTAAATTTTTATGGGCATGAGCTTGACAGGGTTAAGAGTGACTTCTCGTAGGCTTTCCCACTCGACCATGGTAACCCTGGAAGAAATTTTTGAGTGTTCAAAACCTAAGTCCAGACATCCAGGCGATATTGTCCGGTTTAAGTGCGACTTCTTGGACGCTAATCCACTCGACCATGGTAACCCTGTAACAAATGTTTGCGCGTTCAAAACCTACATCCAGACATCCAGGAGCTTCATCTAGTCGATAATGGCTGGTTTAAGTGCGACTTCTCGGACGCTTATCCACTCGACGATGGTAACCCTGGAACAAATTTTTGAGCATTCAAAACCTACGTCCAGACATCCAGGCTCACAGACTAATCCCATAACAGTAACACATTACTGGGCATGATTTTCTTCGGTAAAGGCCTGGACCCACAAACTCACCCCAATACTACAACATTATTATGGGCATGATCTTGGCCGACTTAAGTCTGACTTCTCGTAGGCTTTCCCACTCGACCATGGTTACTCTGGAAGAAATTTTTAAACGTTCAAAATCTAAATCCAGACATCCAGGCTCACAGACTAACCCCATAACAGTAACACATTACTGGGCATGATTTTATTCAGTAAAGGCCCTGTATTACAGTTTTCTTTAAGGTCTGGGCCTACAAACTCACCCCATTACTATAAAACTTTAAAGGGCATAATCTTGACAGGGTTAAGAGTGACTTCTCATAGGCTTTCCCACTCGACCATGGTAACCCTGGAAGAAATTTTTAAGCATTCAAAACCTAAGTCCAGACATCCAGGGGCTTCATCCAGGCTATTTTGGCCGGTTTAAGTGCGACTTCTCGGATGCTAATCCACTCAACCATGGTAACCCTGGAACAAATATTTGAGCATTCAAAACCTACGTCCAGATATCCAGGCTTAAGACTAACCCCATAACAGCAAAACATTACTGGGCATGATTTTATTCACTAAAGGCCCTGTATTACAGTTTTCTTCAAGGCCTGGGCCCACAAACTCACCCCAGTACTATAACACTTTCAAGGGCATGATCTTTGTCGGGTTTATTTTATTCAGTAAAGGCCTGAGCCCACAGACTCACCCCATTACTATAACACTATTATGGGCATGATCTTGGCCGGTTTAAGTGTGACTTCTCGTAGTCTTTCCCACTCAACAATGGCAACCCTGGAAGAAATATTCAAGCATTCAAAACCTACGTCCAGACATACAGGCTCACAGACTAACCCCATAACAGTAACACATTACTGGGCATGATTTTATTCAGTAAAGGCCCTGTATTACAGTTTTCTTTAAGGCTTGGGCCCACAAACTCACTCCATTACTATAACACTAATAGGGGCATGATCTTGGCCGGGTTAAGTGTGACTTCTCGTAGGCTTTCCCACTCGACCATATTAACCCTGGAACAAACTTTTGAGCATTCAAAACCTACGTCCAGACATCCAGGCTCACAGACTAATCCCATAACAGTAACACATTACTGGGCATGATTTTATTCAGTAAAGGCCCTGTATTACAGTTTTCTTTAAGGTCTGGGCCCACAAACTCACCCCATTACTATAAAACTTTAAAGGGCATGATCTTGACAGGGTTAAGAGTGACTTCTCATAGGCTTTCCCACTCGACCATGGTAACCCTGGAAGAAATTCTTAAGCATTTAAAACCTAAGTCCAGACATCCAGGGGCTTCATCCAGGCGATATTGGCCGGTTTAAGTGCGACTTCTCGGATGCTAATCCACTCAACCATGGTAACCCTGGAACAAATTTTTGAGCATTCAAAACCTACGTCCAGACATCCAGGCTCACAGACTAATCCCATAACAGTAACACATTAATGGGCATGATTTTATTCAGTAAAGGCCCTGTATTACAGTTTTCTTTAAGGTCTGGGCCCACAAACTCACCCCATTACTATAAAACTTTAAAGGGCATGATCTTGACAGGGTTAAGAGTGACTTCTCATAGGCTTTCCCACTCGACCATGGTAACCCTGGAACAAATATTTGAGCATTCAAAACCTACGTCCAGACATCCAGCCTCACAGACTAACCCTATAAAAGTAACACAATACTGGGCATGACTTTATTCAGTAAAGGCCTGGGCCCACAAACTCACCCCATTACTAAAACACTTTTATGGGCATGATCTTGGCTTTGTTAACTGTGATTTCTCGTAGGCTTTCCCACTCGACCATGGTAGCCATGGAAGAAATTTTTAAGCGTTCAAAACCTACATCCTGACATTCAGGCACCTCATCTAGACAATATTGGCCAGTTTAAGTGAGACTTCTTGGACGCTTATCCACTCGACCATGGTAACCCTGGAAGAAGTTTTTAAGCGTTCAAAATCTACGTCCATACATCCAGGTGATATTGGCCGGTTTAAGTGCGACATCTCGGACGCTAATTCACTCGATCATGGTAACCCTGGAACAAATGTTTGAGCGTTCAAAACCTACATCCAGGCGCTTCATCCAGTCGATATTGGCCGGTTTAAGTGCGACTTCTCGGACGCTTATCCACTCGACCATGGTAACCCTGGAACAAATTTTTGAGCATTCAAAACCTACGTCCAGACATCCAGGCTCACAGATTAACCCCATAACAGCTACACATTACTGCGTAGGACTCTATTCAGTAAAGGCCTGGGACCAGAAACTCAACCCATTACTGTAACACATTTAAGGGCATGATCTTGGCCGGGTTAAGTGTGACTTCTCGTAGGCTTTCTTACTCGACCATGGTAACCCTGGAAGAAACTTTTAAGCATTCAAAACCTACGACCAGACATCCAAGCACACAGACTAACCCCTTAACAGTAACACATTACTGGGCATGGTTTTATTCAGTAAAGGCCTGGGCCCACAGACTCACTCCATTACTATAGCACTATTAGGGGCATGATCTTGGCCGGGTTAAGTGTGACTTCTCGTAGGTTTTCCCACTAGACCATGGTAACCCTGGAAGAAATATTGAAGCATTCAAAACCTACTTCCAGACATCCAGGCTCACAGACTAACCCCATAACAATAACACATTACTGGGCATGATTTTATTCAGTAAAAGCCCTGTATTACAGTTTTCTTTAAGGCATGGGCCCACAATCTAACCTCATTACTATGACACTTTCATGGGCATGATCTTGGCCGGGTTAAGTGTGACTTCTCGTAGGCTTTCCCACTAGACCATGGTAACCCTGGAACAAATATTGAAGCATTCAAAACCTACTTCCAGACATCCAGGCTCACAGACTAACCCCATAACAATAACACATTACTGGGCATGATTTTATTCAGTAAAAACCCTGTATTACAGTTTTCTTTAAGGCATGGGCCCACAATCTCACCTCATTACTATGACACTTTCATGGGCATGATCTTGGCCGGGTTAAGTGTGACTTCTCGTAGGCTTTCCCACTCGACCATGGTAACCCTGGAAGAAATTTTTAAGAGTTCAAACCTACGTCCAGACATCAAGCCTCACAGACTAACCCGATAACAGCAACACATTACTGGGCATGATTTTATTCAGTAAAGGCCCTGTATTACAGTTTTCTTTAAGGCCTGGGCCCACAATCTCACCCCATTATTATAAATCTTTAAAGGGCATGATCTTGACAGGGTTAAGAGTGACTTCTCATAGGCTTTCCCACTCGACCATGGTAACCCTGGGAGAAATTTTTAAAGCGTTCAAAACCTAAGTCCAGACATCCAGGCGCTTCATCCAGGCGATATTGGCCGTTTTAAGTGCGACTTCTCGGACGCTAATCCACTCGACCATGGTAACCCTGGAACAAATATTTGAGCGTTCAAAACCTACATCCAGACATCCAGGCTCACAGTCTAATCCCATAACAGTAACACATTACTGGGCATGGTTTTTTTCAGTAAAGGCCTGTGCCCACAGATTCAACCCATTACTATAACACTTTTATGGGCATGATCTTGGCCTTGTTAACTGTGACTTCTCGTAGGCTTTCCCACTCGACCATGGTAACCCTGGAAGAAATTTTTAAGCGTTCAAAACCTAAATCCAGACATCCAGGCTCACAGACTAACCCCATAACAGTAACACATTACTGGGCATGATTTTATTGACTAAAGGCCCTGTATTACAGCTTTCTTTAAAGCCTGGACCCACGGACTCACCTCATTACTATAACACTTTCATGGGCATGATCTTGGCCGGGTTAAGTGTGACTTCTCGTAGGCTTTCCCACTCGACCTTGGTAGCCATGGAAGAAATTTTTAAGCATTCAAAACCTAAGTCCAGACATCCAGGGCCTTCATCCAGGCGATATTGGCCGGTTTAAGTGCAACTCTTTGGATGCTAATCCACTCGACCATGGTAACCCTGGAACAAATATTTGAGCATTCAAAACCTACGTCCAGATATCCAGGCTCTAGACTAACCCCATAACAGCAAGACATTACTGGGCATGATTTTATTCACTAAAGGCCCTGTATTACAGTTTTCTTCAAGGCCTGGGCCCACAAACTCACCCCAGTACTATAACACTTTCAAGGGCATGATCTTTGTCGGGTTTATTTTATTCAGTAAAGGCCTGAGCCCACAGACTCACCCCATTACTATAACACTATTATGGGCATGATCTTGGCGGTTTAAGTGTGACTTCTCGTAGTCTTTCCCACTCAACAATGGCAACCCTGGAAGAAATATTCAAGCATTCAAAACCTACGTCCAGACATACAGGCTCACAGACTAACCCCATAACAGTAACACATTACTGGGCATGATTTTATTCAGTAAAGGCCCTGTATTACAGTTTTCCTTAAGGCTTGGGCCCACAAACTCACTCCATTACTATAACACTAATAGGGGCATGATCTTGGACGGGTTAAGTGTGACTTCTCGTAGGCTTTCCCACTCGACCATATTAACCCTGGAAGAAATTTTTAAGCGTTCAAAACCTAAATCCAGACATCCAGGCTCACAGACAAACCCCATAACAGCAACACATTACTGGGCATGATTTTATTCAGTAAAGGCCTGGGCCCACAGATTCAACCCATTACTATTAAACTTTTATGGGCATGATCTTGACAGGGTTAAGAGTGACTTCTCGTAGGCTTTCCCACTCGACCATGGTAACCCTGGAAGAAATTTTTAAGCGTTCAAAACCTAAGTCCAGACATCCAGGCGATATTGTCCGGTTTAAGTGCGACTTCTCGGACGCTAATCCACTCGACCATGGTAACCCTGTAACAAATGTTTGAGCGTTCAAAACCTACATCCAGACATCCAGGCGCTTGATCTAGTCGATATTGGCCGGTTTAAGTGCGACTTCTCGGACGCTTATCCACTCGACCATGGTAACCCTGGAACATATTTTTGAGCATTCAAAACCTACGTCCAGACATCCAGGCTCACAGACTAATCCCATATAAGTAACACATTAATGGGCATGATTTTATTCAGTAAAGGCCTGGACCCACAAACTCACCCCAATACTACAACATTATTATGGGCATGATCTTGGCCGACTTAAGTGTGACTTCTCGTAGGCTTTCCCACTCGACCATTAATACCCTGGAAGAAATTTTTAAACGTTCAAAATCTAAATCCAGACATCCAGGCTCACAGACTAACCCCATAACAGTAACACATTACTGGGCATGATTTTATTCAGTAAAGGCCCTGTATTACAGTTTTCTTTAAGGCCTGGGCCCACAAACTCACCCCATTACTATAAAACTTTAAAGGGCATGATCTTGACAGGGTTAAGAGTGACTTCTCATAGGCTTTCCCACTCGACCATGGTAACCCTGGAAGAAATTTTTAAGCATTCAAAACCTAAGTCCAGACATCCAGGGGCTTCATCCAGTCGATATTGGCCGGTTTAAGTGCGACTTCTCGGACTCTTATCCACTCGACCATGGTAACCCTGGAACAAATTTTTGAGCATTCAAAACCTACGTCCAGACATCCAGGCTCACAAACTAATCCCATAACAGTAACACATTACTGGGCATGATTTTATTCAGTAAAGGCCTGGACCCACAAACTCACCCCAATACTACAACATTATTATGGGCATGAGCTTGGCGACTTAAGTATGACTTCTCGTAGGCTTTCCCACTCGACCATGGTTACCCTGGAAGAAATTTTTAAACGTTCAAAATCTAAATCCAGACATCCAGGCTCACAGACTAACCCCATAACAGTAACACATTACTTGGCATGATTTTATTCAGTAAAGGCCCTGTATTACAGTTTTCTTTAAGGCCTGGGCCCACAAACTCACCCCATTACTATAAAACTTTAAAGGGCATGATCTTGACAGGGTTAAGAGTGACTTCTCATAGGCTTTCCCACTCGACCATGGTAACCCTGGAAGAAATTTTTAAGCGTTCAAAACCTAAGTCCAGACATCCAGAGGCTTCATCCAGGCGATATTGGCCGGTTTAAGTGCAACTCTTTGGATGCTAATCCACTCGACCATGGTAACCCTGGAACAAATATTTGAGCATTCAAAACCTACGTCCAGATATCCAGGCTCTAGACTAACCCCATAACAGCAAGACATTACTGGGCATGATTTTATTCACTAAAGGCCCTGTATTACAGTTTTCTTCAAGGCCTAGGCCCACAAACTCACCCCAGTACTATAACACTTTCAAGGGCATGATCTTTGTCGGGTTTATTTTATTCAGTAAAGGCCTGAGCCCACAGACTCACCCCATTACTATAACACTATAAAGGGCGTGATCTTGGCCGGGTTAAGTGTGGTTTCTCGTAGGCTTTCCCACTCGACCATAGTAACCCTGGAAGAAATTTTTAAGCGTTCAAAACCTAAGTCCAGACATCCAGAGGCTTCATCCAGGCGATTTTGAACGGTTTAAGTGCGACTTCTCGGACGCTAACCCACTCAACCATGGTTACCCTGTAACAAATGTTTGAGCGTTCAAAAGCTACATCCAAACATCCAGGCGCTTCATCCAGTCGATATTGGCCAGTTTAAGTGCGACTTCTCAGACGTTAATCCACTCGACCATGGTAACCCTGTAACAAATGTTTGAGCGTTCAAAACCTACATCCAAACATCCAGGCGCTTCATCCAGTCGATATTGGCCGGTTTAAGTGCGACTTCTCGGACGCTTATCCACTCGACCATGGTAACCCTGGAACAAATTTTTGAGCATTCAAAACCTACGTCCAGACATCCAGGCTCACAGAATAATCCCATAACAGTAACACATTACTGGGCATGATTTTATTCAGTAAAGGCCTGGACCCACAAACTCACCCCAATACTACAACATTATTATGGGCATGATCTTGGCCGACTTAAGTCTGACTTCTCGTAGGCTTTCCCACTCGACCATATTAACCCTGGAAAAAATTTTTAAGCGTTCAAAAACTAAGTCCAGACATCCAGGCGATATTGTCCGCTTTAAGTGCGACTTCTCGGACATTAATCCACTCGACCATGGTAACCCTGTAACAAATGTTTGAGCGTTCAAAACCTTCATCCAGACATCCAGGCGCTTCATCCAGGCGATATTGTCCGGTTTAAGTGCGACTTCTCGGACGCTAATCCACTCGACCATGGTAACCCTGTAACAAATGTTTGAGCGTTCAAAACCTTCATCCAGACATCCAGGCGCTTCATCCAGTCGATATTGGCCGGTTTAAGTGCGACTTCTCGGACGCTTATCCACTCGACCATGGTAACCCTGGAACAATTTTTTGAGCATTCAAAACCTACGTCCAGACATCCAGGCTCACAGACTAATCCCGAAACAGTAACACATTACTGGGCATGATCTTATTCAGTAAAGGCCCTTTATTACAGTTTTCTTTAAGGCTTGGGCCCACAAACTCACTCCATTACTATAACACTAATAGGGGCATGATCTTGGCCGGGTTAAGTGTGACTTCTCGTAGGCTTTCCCACTCGACCATATTAACCCTGGAAGAAATTTTTAAGCGTTCAAAACCTAAATCCAGACATCCAGGCTCACAGACAAACCCCATAACAGCAACACATTACTGGGCATGATTTTATTCAGTAAAGGCCTGGGCCCACAGATTCAACCCATTACTATTAAACTTTTATGGGCATGATCTTGACAGGGTTAAGAGTGACTTCTCGTAGGCTTTCCCACTCGACCATGGTAAGCCTGGAAGAAATTTTTAAACGTTCAAAATCTAAATCCCGACATCCAGGCTCACAGACTAACCCCATAACAGTAACACATTACTGGGCATGATTTTATTCAGTAAAGGCCCTGTATTACAGTTTTCTTTAAGGCCTGGGCCCACAAACTCACCCCATTACTATAAAACTTTAAAGGGCACGATCTTGACAGGGTTAAGAGTGACTTCTCATAGGCTTTCCCACTCGACCATGGTAACCCTGGAACAAATTTTTGAGCATTCAAAACCTACGTCCAGACATCCAGGCTCACAGACTAATCCCATAACAGTAACACATTACTGGGCATGATTTTATTCAGTAAAGGCCTGGACACACAAACTCACCCCAATACTACAACATTATTATGGGCATGATCTTGGCCGACTTAAGTCTGACTTCTCGTAGGCTTTCCCACTCGACCATATTAACCCTGGAAAAAATTTTTAAGCGTTCAAAAACTAAGTCCAGACATCCAGGCGATATTGTCCGGTTTAAGTGCGACTTCTCGGACATTAATCCACTCGACCATGGTAACCCTGTAACAAATGTTTGAGCGTTCAAAACCTTCATCCAGACATCCAGGCGCTTCATCCAGGCGATATTGTCCGGTTTAAGTGCGACTTCTCGGACGCTAATCCACTCGACCATGGTAACCCTGTAACAAATGTTTGAGCGTTCAAAACCTTCATCCAGACATCCAGGCGCTTCATCCAGTCGATATTGGCGGTTTAAGTGCGACTTCTCGGACGCTTATCCACTCGACCATGGTAACCCTGGAACAATTTTTTGAGCATTCAAAACCTACGTCCAGACATACAGGCTCACAGACTAACCCCATAACAGTAACACATTACTGGGCATGATTTTATTCAGTAAAGGCCCTGTATTACAGTTTTCCTTAAGGCTTGGGCCCACAAACTCACTCCATTACTATAACACTAATAGGGGCATGATCTTGGCGGGTTAAGTGTGACTTCTCGTAGGCTTTTCCCACGACCATATTAACCCTGGAAGAAATTTTTAAGCGTTCAAAACCTAAATCCAGACATCCAGGCTCACAGACAAACCCCATAACAGCAACACATTACTGGGCATGATTTTATTCAGTAAAGGCCTGGGCCCACAGATTCAACCCATTACTATTAAACTTTTATGGGCATGATCTTGACAGGGTTAAGAGTGACTTCTCGTAGGCTTTCCCACTCGACCATGGTAACCCTGGAAAAAATTTTAAGCGTTCAAAACCTAAGTCCAGACATCCAGACGATATTGTCCGGTTTAAGTGCGACTTCTCGGACGCTAATCCACTCGACCATGGTAACCCTGTAACAAATGTTTGAGCGTTCAAAACCTACATCCAGACATCCAGGCGCTTGATCTAGTCGATATTGGCCGGTTTAAGTGCGACTTCTCGGACGCTTATCCACTCGACCATGGTAACCCTGGAACATATTTTTGAGCATTCAAAACCTACGTCCAGACATCCAGGCTCACAGACTAATCCCATATAAGTAACACATTAATGGGCATGATTTTATTCAGTAAAGGCCTGACCCACAAACTCACCCCAATACTACAACATTATTATGGGCATGATCTTGGCCGACTTAAGTGTGACTTCTCGTAGGCTTTCCCACTCGACCATTAATACCCTGGAAGAAATTTTTAAACGTTCAAAATCTAAATCCAGACATCCAGGCTCACAGACTAACCCCATAACAGTAACACATTACTGGGCATGATTTTATTCAGTAAAGGCCCTGTATTACAGTTTTCTTTAAGGCCTGGGCCCACAAACTCACCCCATTACTATAAAACTTTAAAGGGCATGATCTTGACAGGGTTAAGAGTGACTTCTCATAGGCTTTCCCACTCGACCATGGTAACCCTGGAAGAAATTTTTAAGCATTCAAAACCTAAGTCCAGACATCCAGGGGCTTCATCCAGTCGATATTGGCCGGTTTAAGTGCGACTTCTCGGACTCTTATCCACTCGACCATGGTAACCCTGGAACAAATACTTGAGCATTCAAAACCTACGTCCAGATATCCAGGCTCTAGACTAACCCCATAACAGCAAGATATTACTGGGCATGATTTTATTCACTAAAGGCCCTGTATTACACTTTTCTTCAAGGCCTGGGCCCACAAACTCACCCCAGTACTATAACACTTTCAAGGGCATGATCTTTGTCGGGTTTATTTTATTCAGTAAAGGCCTGAGCCCACAGACTCACCCCATTACTATAACACTATTATGGGCATGATCTTGGCCGGTTTAAGTGTGACTTCTCGTAGTCTTTCCCACTCAACAATGGCAACCCTGGAAGAAATATTCAAGCATTCAAAACCTACGTCCAGACATACAGGCTCACAGACTAACCCCATAACAGCAACACATTTCTGGGCATGATTTTATTCAGTAAAGGCCCTTTATTACAGTTTTCTTTAAGGCTTGGGCCCACAAACTCACTCCATTACTATAACACTAATAGGGGCATGATCTTGGCCGGGTTAAGTGTGACTTCTCGTAGGCTTTCCCACTCGACCATATTAACCCTGGAAGAAATTTTTAAGCGTTCAAAACCTAAATCCAGACATCCAGGCTCACAGATTAATCCCATAACAGTAACACATTACTGGGCATGATTTTATTCAGTAAAGGCCTGGACCCACAAACTCACCCCAATACTACAACATTATTATGGGCACGATCTTGGCCGACTTAAGTCTGACTTTTCGTAGGCTTTTCCACTCGACCATGGTTACCCTGGAAGAAATTTTTAAACGTTCAAAATCTAAATCCAGACATCCAGGCTCACAGACTAACACCACAACAGTAACAAATTACTGGGCATGATTTTATTCAGTAAAGGCCCTGTATTACAGTTTTCTTTAAGGCCTGGGCCCACAAACTCACCCCATTACTATAAAACTTTAAAGGGCATGATCTTGACAGGGTTAAGAGTGACTTCTCGTAGGCTTTCCCACTCGACCATATTAACCCTGGAAGAAATTTTTAAGCGTTCAAAACCTACGTCCAGACATCCAGGCTCACAGACTAATCCCATAACAGTAACACATTACTGGGCATGATTTTATTCAGTAAAGGCCCTTTATTACAGTTTTCTTTAAGGCTTGGGCCCCAAACTCACTCCATTACTATAACACTAATAGGGGCATGATCTTGGCGGGTTAAGTGTGACTTCTCGTAGGCTTTCCCACTCGACCATATTAACCCTGGAAGAAATTTTTGAGTATTCAAAACCTACGTCCAGACATCCAGGCTCACAGACTAATCCCATAACAGTAACACATTACTGGGCATGATTTTATTCAGTAAAGGCCTGGACCCACAAACTCACCCCAATACTACAACATTATTATGGGCATGATCTTGGCCGACTTAAGTCTGACTTCTCGTAGGCTTTCCCACTCGACCATGGTTACCCTGGAAGAAATTTTTAAGCGTTCAAAATCTAAATCCAGACATCCAGGCTCACAGACTAACCCCATAACAGTAACACATTACTGGGCATGATTTTATTCAGTAAAGGCCCTGTATTACAGTTTTCTTTAAGGTCTGGGCCCACAAACTCACCCCATTACTATAAAACTTTAAAGGGCATGATCTTGACAGGGTTAAGAGTGACTTCTCATAGGCTTTCCCACTCGACCACGGTCACCCTGGGAGAAATTTTTAAGCGTTCAAAACCTAAGTCCAGACATCCAGAGGCTTCATCCAGGCGCTTCATCCAGGCGATATTGGCCGGTTTAAGTGCAACTCTTTGGATGCTAATCCACTCGACCATGGTAACCCTGGAACAAATATTTGAGCATTCAAAACCTACATCCAGATATCCAGGCTCTAGACTAACCCCATAACAGCAAGACATTACTGGGCATGATTTTATTCACTAAAGGCCCTGTATTACAGTTTTCTTCAAGGCCTGGGCCCACAAACTCACCCCAGTACTATAACACTTTCAAGGGCATGATCTTTGTCGGGTTTATTTTATTCAGTAAAGGCCTGAGCCCACAGACTCACCCCATTACTATAACACTATAAAGGGCGTGATCTTGGCTGGGTTAAGTGTGACTTCTCGTAGACTTTCCCACTCGACCATGGTAACCTTGGAAGAAATTTTTAAGCGTTCAAAACCTACGTCCAGACATCCAGGCTCACAAACTAACCCCATAACAGTAACACATTACTGGGCATGATTTTATTCAGTAAACGCCCTGTATTACAGTTTTCCTTAAGGCTTGGGCCCACAAACTCACTCCATTACTATAACACTAATAGGGGCATGATCTTGGCCGGGTTAAGTGTGACTTCTTGTAGGCTTTCCCACTGGACCATATTAACCCTGGAAGAAATTTTTAAGCGTTCAAAACCTAAATCCAGACATCCAGGCTCACAGACAAACCCCATAACAGCAACACATCACTGGGCATGACTTTATTCAGTAAAGGCCTGGGCCCACAGATTCATCCCATTACTATTAAACTTTTATGGGCATGATCTTGACAGGGTTAAGAGTGACTTCTCGTAGGCTTTCCCACTCGACCATGGTAACCCCGGAAGAAATTTTTAAGCGTTCAAAACCCAAGTCCAGACATCCAGGCGATATTGTCCGGTTTAAGTGCGACTTCTCGGACGCTAATCCACTCGACCATGGTAACCCTGTAACAAATGTTTGAGCGTTCAAAACCTACATCCAGACATCCAGGAGCTTAATCCAGTCGATAATGGCCGGTTTAAGTGCAACTTCTCGGACGCTTATCCACTCGACCATGGTAACCCTGGAACAAATTTTTGAGCATTCAAAACCTACGTCCAGACATCCAGGCTCACAGACTAATCCCATAACAGTAACACATTACTGGGCATGATTTTATTCAGTAAAGGCCTGGACCCACAAACTCACCCCAATACTACAACATTATTATGGGCATGATCTTGGCCGACTTAAGTCTGACTTCTCGTAGGCTTTCCCACTCGACCATGGTTACCCTGGAAGAAATTTTTAAACGTTCAAAATCTAAATCCAGACATCCAGGCTCACAGACTAACCCCATAACAATAACACATTACTGGGCATGATTTTATTCAGTAAAGGCCCTGTATTACAGTTTTCTTTAAGGTCTGGGCCCACAAACTCACCCCATTACTATAAAACTTTAAAGGGCATGATCTTGACAGGGTTAAGAGTGACTTCTCATAGGCTTTCCCACTCGACCATGGTAACCCTGGAAGAAATTTTTAAGCGTTCAAAACCTAAGTCCAGACATCCAGGGGCTTCATCCAGGCAATATTGGCCGGTTTAAGTGCAACTCTTTGGATGCTAATGCACTCGACCATGGTAACCCTGGAACAAATACTTGAGCATTCAAAACCTACGTCCAGATATCCAGGCTCTAGACTAACCCCATAACAGCAAGATATTACTGGGCATGATTTTATTCACTAAAGGCCCTGTATTACACTTTTCTTCAAGGCCTGGGCCCACAAACTCACCCCAGTACTATAACACTTTCAAGGGCATGATCTTTGTCGGGTTTATTTTATTCAGTAAAGGCCTGAGCCCACAGACTCGCCCCATTACTATAACACTATTATGGGCATGATCTTGGCCGGTTTAAGTGTGACTTCTCGTAGTCTTTCCCACTCAACAATGGCAACCCTGGAAGAAATATTCAAGCATTCAAAACCTACGTCCAGACATACAGGCTCACAGACTAACCCCATAACAGCAACACATTTCTGGGCATGATTTTATTCAGTAAAGGCCCTTTATTACAGTTTTCTTTAAGGCTTGGGCCCACAAACTCACTCCATTACTATAACACTAATAGGGGCATGATCTTGGCGGGTTAAGTGTGACTTCTCGTAGGCTTTCCCACTCGACCATATTAACCCTGGAAGAAATTTTTATGCGTTCAAAACCTAAATCCAGACATCCAGGCTCACAGATTAATCCCATAACAGTAACACATTACTGGGCATGATTTTATTCAGTAAAGGCCTGGACCCACAAACTCACCCCAATACTACAACATTATTATGGGCACGATCTTGGCCGACTTAAGTCTGACTTTTCGTAGGCTTTCCCACTCGACCATGGTTACCCTGGAAGAAATTTTTAAACGTTCAAAATCTAAATCCAGACATCCAGGCTCACAGACTAACACCACAACAGTAACAAATTACTGGGCATGATTTTATTCAGTAAAGGCCCTGTATTACAGTTTTCTTTAAGGCCTGGGCCCACAAACTCACCCCATTACTATAAAACTTTAAAGGGCATGATCTTGACAGGGTTAAGAGTGACTTCTCGTAGGCTTTCCCACTCGACCATATTAACCCTGGAAGAAATTTTTAAGCGTTCAAAACCTACGTCCAGACATCCAGGCTCACAGACTAATCCCATAACAGTAACACATTACTGGGCATGATTTTATTCAGTAAAGGCCCTTTATTACAGTTTTCTTTAAGGCTTGGGCCCACAAACTCACTCCATTACTATAACACTAATAGGGGCATGATCTTGGCCGGGTTAAGTGTGACTTCTCGTAGGCTTTCCCACTCGACCATATTAACCCTGGAAGAAATTTTTGAGTATTCAAAACCTACGTCCAGACATCCAGGCTCACAGACTAATCCCATAACAGTAACACATTACTGGGCATGATTTTATTCAGTAAAGGCCTGGACCCACAAACTCACCCCAATACTACAACATTATTATGGGCATGATCTTGGCCGACTTAAGTCTGACTTCTCGTAGGCTTTCCCACTCGACCATGGTTACCCTGGAAGAAATTTTTAAACGTTCAAAATCTAAATCCAGACATCCAGGCTCACAGACTAACCCCATAACAGTAACACATTACTGGGCATGATTTTATTCAGTAAAGGCCCTGTATTACAGTTTTCTTTAAGGTCTGGGCCCCACAAACTCACCCCATTACTATAAAACTTTAAAGGGCATGATCTTGACAGGGTTAAGAGTGACTTCTCATAGGCTTTCCCACTCGACCACGGTCACCCTGGGAGAAATTTTTAAGCGTTCAAAACCTAAGTCCAGACATCCAGAGGCTTCATCCAGGCGCTTCATCCAGGCGATATTGGCCGGTTTAAGTGCAACTCTTTGGATGCTAATCCACTCGACCATGGTAACCCTGGAACAAATATTTGAGCATTCAAAACCTACATCCAGATATCCAGGCTCTAGACTAACCCCATAACAGCAAGACATTACTGGGCATGATTTTATTCACTAAAGGCCCTGTATTACAGTTTTCTTCAAGGCCTGGGCCCACAAACTCACCCCAGTACTATAACACTTTCAAGGGCATGATCTTTGTCGGGTTTATTTTATTCAGTAAAGGCCTGAGCCCACAGACTCACCCCATTACTATAACACTATAAAGGGCGTGATCTTGGCTGGGTTAAGTGTGACTTCTCGTAGACTTTCCCACTCGACCATGGTAACCTTGGAAGAAATTTTTAAGCGTTCAAAACCTACGTCCAGACATCCAGGCTCACAGACTAACCCCATAACAGTAACACATTACTGGGCATGATTTTATTCAGTAAACGCCCTGTATTACAGTTTTCCTTAAGGCTTGGGCCCACAAACTCACTCCATTACTATAACACTAATAGGGGCATGATCTTGGCCGGGTTAAGTGTGACTTCTTGTAGGCTTTCCCACTGGACCATATTAACCCTGGAAGAAATTTTTAAGCGTTCAAAACCTAAATCCAGACATCCAGGCTCACAGACAAACCCCATAACAGCAACACATCACTGGGCATGACTTTATTCAGTAAAGGCCTGGGCCCACAGATTCATCCCATTACTATTAAACTTTTATGGGCATGATCTTGACAGGGTTAAGAGTGACTTCTCGTAGGCTTTCCCACTCGACCATGGTAACCCCGGAAGAAATTTTTAAGCGTTCAAAACCCAAGTCCAGACATCCAGGCGATATTGTCTGGTTTAAGTGCGACTTCTCGGACGCTAATCCACTTGACCATAGTAACCCTGTAACAAATGTTTGAGCGTTCAAAACCTACATCCAGACATCCAGGCGCTTCATCCAGTCGATATTGGCGGTTTAAGTGCGACTTTCGGACGCTTATCCACTCGACCATGGTAACCCTGGAACAAATTTTTGAGCATTCAAAACATACGTCCAGACATCCAGGCTCACAGACTAATCCCATAACAGTAACACATTACTGGGCATGATTTTATTCAGTAAAGGCCTGGACCCACAAACTCACCCCAATACTACAACATTATTATGGGCATGATATTGGCCGACTTAAGCGTGACTTCTCGTAGGCTTTCCCACTCGACCATGGTTCCCCTGGAAGAAATTTTTAAACGTTCAAAATCTAAATCCAGACATCCAGGCTCACAGACTAACCCTATAACAGTAACACATTACTGGGCATGATTTTATTCAGTAAAGGCCCTGTATTACAGTTTTCTTTAAGGCCTGGGCCCACAAACTCACCCCATTACTATAAAACTTTAAAGGGCATGATCTTGACAGGGTTAAGAGTGACTTCTCATAGGCTTTCCCTCTCGACCATGGTAACCCTGGGAGAAATTTTTAAGCGTTCAAAACCTAAGTCCAGACATCCAGAGGCTTCATCCAGGCGATATTGGCCGGTTTAAGTGCAACTCTTTGGATGCTAATCCACTCGACCATGGTAACCCTGGAACAAATATTTGAGCATTCAAAACCTACATCCAGATATCCAGGCTCTAGATTAACCCCATAACAGCAAGACATTACTGGGCATGATTTTATTCACTAAAGGCCCTGTATCACAGTTTTCTTCAAGGCCTGGGCCCACAAACTCACCCCAGTACTATAACACTTTCAAGGGCATGATCTTTGTCGGGTTTATTTTATTCAGTAAAGGCCTGAGCCCACAGACTCACCCCATTACTATAACACTATAAAGGGCGTGATCTTGGCTGGGTTAAGTGTGACTTCTCGTAGACTTTCCCACTCGACCATGGTAACCTTGGAAGAAATTTTTAAGCGTTCAAAACCTACGTCCAGACATCCAGGCTCACAGACTAACCCCATAACAGTAACACATTACTGGGCATGATTTTATTCAGTAAACGCCCTGTATTACAGTTTTCCTTAAGGCTTGGGCCCACAAACTCACTCCATTACTATAACACTAATAGGGGCATGATCTTGGCCGGGTTAAGTGTGACTTCTCGTAGGCCTTCCCACTTGACCATATTAACCCTGGAAGAAATTTTTAAGCGTTCAAAACCTAAATCCAGACATCCAGGCTCACAGACAAACCCCATAACAGCAAAACATCACTGGGCATGACTTTATTCAGTAAAGGCCTGGGCCCACAGATTCATCCCATTACTATTAAACTTTTATGGGCATGATCTTGACAGGGTTAAGAGTGACTTCTCGTAGGCTTTCCCACTCGACCATGGTAACCCCGGAAGAAATTTTTAAGCGTTCAAAACCCAAGTCCAGACCTCCAGGCGATATTGTCCGGTTTAAGTGCGACTTCTCGGACGCTAATCCACTCGACCATAGTAACCCTGTAACAAATGTTTGAGCGTTCAAAACCTACATCCAGACATCCAGGCGCTTCATCCAGTCGATATTGGCCGGTTTAAGTGCGACTTCTTGGACGCTTATCCACTCGACCATGGTAACCCTGGAACAAATTTTTGAGCATTCAAAACCTACGTCCAGACATCCAGGCTAACAGACTAATCCCATAACAGTAACACATTACTGGGCATGATTTTATTCAGTAAAGGCCTGGACCCACAAACTCAACCCAATACTACAACATTATTATGGGCATGATATTGGCCGACTTAAGTGTGACTTCTCGTAGGCTTTCCCACTCGACCATGATTACCCTGGAAGAAATTTTTAAACGTTCAAAATCTAAATCCAGACATCCAGGCTCACAGACTAACCCTATAACAGTAACACATTACTGGGCATGATTTTATTCAGTAAAGGCCCTGTATTACAGTTTTCTTTAAGGCCTGGGCCCACAAACTCACCCCATTACTATAAAACTTTAAAGGGCATGATCTTGACAGGGTTAAGAGTGACTTCTTATAGGTTTTTTCACTCGACCATGGTAACCCTGGAAGAAATTTTTAAGCGTTCAAAACCTAAGTCCAGACATCCAGGGGCTTCATCCAGGCACTTCATCCAAGCGATATTGGCCGGTTTAAGTGCGACTTCTCGGATGCTAATCCACTCAACCATGGTAACCCTGGAACAAATATTTGAGCATTCAAAACCTACGTCCAGATATCCAGGCTTAAGACTAACCCCATAACAGCAAGACATTACTGGGCATGATTTTATTCACTAAAGGCCCTGTATTACAGTTTTCTTCAAGGCCTGGGCCCACAAACTCACCCCAGTACTATAACACTTTCAAGGGCATGATCTTTGTCGGGTTTATTTTATTCAGTAAAGGCCTGAGCCCACAGACTCACCCCATTACTATAACACTATTATGGGCATGATCTTGGCCGGTTTAAGTGTGACTTCTCGTAGTCTTTCCCACTCAACAATGGCAACCCTGGAAGAAATATTCAAGCATTCAAAACCTACGTCCAGACATAAAGGCTCACAGACTAACCCCATAACAGTAACACATTACTGGGCATGATTTTATTCAGTAAAGGCCCTGTATTACAGTTTTCTTTAAGGCTTGGGCCCACAAACTCACTCCATTACTATAACACTAATAGGGGCATGATCTTGGCCGGGTTAAGTGTGACTTCTCGTAGGCTTTCCCACTCGACCATATTAACCCTGGAAGAAATTTTTAAGCGTTCAAAACCTAAATCCAGACATCCAGGCTCACAGACAAACCCCATAACAGCAACACATTACTGGGCAAGAATTTATTCAGTAAAGGCCTGGGCCCACAGATTCAACCCATTATTATTAAATTTTTATGGGCATGAGCTTGACAGGGTTAAGAGTGACTTCTCGTAGGCTTTCCCACTCGACCATGGTAACCCTGGAAGAAATTTTTGAGTGTTCAAAACCTAAGTCCAGACATCCAGGCGATATTGTCCGGTTTAAGTGCGACTTCTCGGACGCTAATCCACTCGACCATGGTAACCCTGTAACAAATGTTTGCGCGTTCAAAACCTACATCCAGACATCCAGGAGCTTCATCTAGTCGATAATGGCTGGTTTAAGTGCGACTTCTCGGACGCTTATCCACTCGACGATGGTAACCCTGGAACAAATTTTTGAGCATTCAAAACCTACGTCCAGACATCCAGGCTCACAGACTAATCCCATAACAGTAACACATTACTGGGCATGATTTTCTTCGGTAAAGGCCTGGACCCACAAACTCACCCCAATACTACAACATTATTATGGGCATGATCTTGGCCGACTTAAGTCTGACTTCTCGTAGGCTTTCCCACTCGACCATGGTTACTCTGGAAGAAATTTTTAAACGTTCAAAATCTAAATCCAGACATCCAGGCTCACAGACTAACCCCATAACAGTAACACATTACTGGGCATGATTTTATTCAGTAAAGGCCCTGTATTACAGTTTTCTTTAAGGTCTGGGCCCACAAACTCACCCCATTACTATAAAACTTTAAAGGGCATAATCTTGACAGGGTTAAGAGTGACTTCTCATAGGCTTTCCCACTCGACCATGGTAACCCTGGAAGAAATTTTTAAGCATTCAAAACCTAAGTCCAGACATCCAGGGGCTTCATCCAGGCTATTTTGGCCGGTTTAAGTGCGACTTCTCGGATGCTAATCCACTCAACCATGGTAACCCTGGAACAAATATTTGAGCATTCAAAACCTACGTCCAGATATCCAGGCTTAAGACTAACCCCATAACAGCAAGACATTACTGGGCATGATTTTATTCACTAAAGGCCCTGTATTACAGTTTTCTTCAAGGCCTGGGCCCACAAACTCACCCCAGTACTATAACACTTTCAAGGGCATGATCTTTGTCGGGTTTATTTTATTCAGTAAAGGCCTGAGCCCACAGACTCACCCCATTACTATAACACTATTATGGGCATGATCTTGGCCGGTTTAAGTGTGACTTCTCGTAGTCTTTCCCACTCAACAATGGCAACCCTGGAAGAAATATTCAAGCATTCAAAACCTCACGTCCAGACATACAGGCTCACAGACTAACCCCATAACAGTAACACATTACTGGGCATGATTTTATTCAGTAAAGGCCCTGTATTACAGTTTTCTTTAAGGCTTGGGCCCACAAACTCACTCCATTACTATAACACTAATAGGGGCATGATCTTGGCCGGGTTAAGTGTGACTTCTCGTAGGCTTTCCCACTCGACCATATTAACCCTGGAACAAACTTTTGAGCATTCAAAACCTACGTCCAGACATCCAGGCTCACAGACCAATCCCATAACAGTAACACATTACTGGGCATGATTTTATTCAGTAAAGGCCCTGTATTACAGTTTTCTTTAAGGTCTGGGCCCACAAACTCACCCCATTACTATAAAACTTTAAAGGGCATGATCTTGACAGGGTTAAGAGTGACTTCTCATAGGTTTTCCCACTCGACCATGGTAACCCTGGAAGAAATTCTTAAGCATTTAAAACCTAAGTCCAGACATCCAGGGGCTTCATCCAGGCGATATTGGCGGTTTAAGTGCGACTTCTCGGATGCTAATCCACTCAACCATGGTAACCCTGGAACAAATTTTGAGCATTCAAAACCTACGTCCAGACATCCAGGCTCACAGACTAATCCCATAACAGTAACACATTAGTGGGCATGATTTTATTCAGTAAAGGCCCTGTATTACAGTTTTTCTTTAAGGTCTGGGCCCACAAACTCACCCCATTACTATAAAACTTTAAAGGGCATGATCTTGACAGGGTTAAGAGTGACTTCTCATAGGCTTTCCCACTCGACCATGGTAACCCTGGAACAAATATTTGAGCATTCAAAACCTACGTCCAGACATCCAGCCTCACAGACTAACCCTATAAAAGTAACACAATACTGGGCATGACTTTATTCAGTAAAGGCCTGGGCCCACAAACTCACCCCATTACTAAAACACTTTTATGGGCATGATCTTGGCCTTGTTAACTGTGATTTCTCGTAGGCTTTCCCACTCGACCATGGTAGCCATGGAAGAAATTTTTAAGCGTTCAAAACCTACATCCTGACATTCAGGCACCTCATCCAGACAATATTGGCCAGTTTAAGTGAGACTTCTTGGACGCTTTTCCACTCGACCATGGTAACCCTGGAACAAATGTTTGAGCGTTCAAAACCTACATCCAGGCGCTTCATCCAGTCGATATTGGCCGGTTTAAGTGCGACTTCTCGGACGCTTATCCACTCGACCATGGTAACCCTGGAACAAATTTTTGAGCATTCAAAACCTACGTCCAGACATCCAGGCTCACAGATTAACCCCATAACAGCTACACATTACTGCGTAGGACTCTATTCAGTAAAGGCCTGGGACCAGAAACTCAACCCATTACTGTAACACATTTAAGGGCATGATCTTGGCCGGGTTAAGTGTGACTTCTCGTAGGCTTTCTTACTCGACCATGGTAACCCTGGAAGAAACTTTTAAGCATTCAAAACCTACGACCAGACATCCAAGCACACAGACTAACCCCTTAACAGTAACACATTACTGGGCATGGTTTTATTCAGTAAAGGCCTGGGCCCACAGACTCACTCCATTACTATAGCACTATTAGGGGCATGATCTTGGCGGGTTAAGTGTGACTTCTCGTAGGTTTTCCCACTAGACCATGGTAACCCTGGAAGAAATATTGAAGCATTCAAAACCTACTTCCAGACATCCAGGCTCACAGACTAACCCCATAACAATAACACATTACTGGGCATGATTTTATTCAGTAAAAGCCCTGTATTACAGTTTTCTTTAAGGCATGGGCCCACAATCTAACCTCATTACTATGACACTTTCATGGGCATGATCTTGGCCGGGTTAAGTGTGACTTCTCGTAGGCTTTCCCACTAGACCATGGTAACCCTGGAACAAATATTGAAGCATTCAAAACCTACTTCCAGACATCCAGGCTCACAGACTAACCCCATAACAATAACACATTACTGGGCATGATTTTATTCAGTAAAAACCCTGTATTACAGTTTTCTTTAAGGCATGGGCCCACAATCTCACCTCATTACTATGACACTTTCATGGGCATGATCTTGGCCGGGTTAAGTGTGACTTCTCGTAGGCTTTCCCACTCGACCATGGTAACCCTGGAAGAAATTTTTAAGAGTTCAAAACCTACGTCCAGACATCAAGCCTCACAGACTAACCCGATAACAGCAACACATTACTGGGCATGATTTTATTCAGTAAAGGCCCTCTATTACATTTTTCTTTAAGGCCTGGGCCCACAATCTCACCCCATTATTATAAATCTTTAAAGGGCATGATCTTGACAGGGTTAAGAGTGACTTCTCATAGGCTTTCCCACTCGACCATGGTAACCCTGGGAGAAATTTTTAAGCGTTCAAAACCTAAGTCCAGACATCCAGGCGCTTCATCCAGGCGATATTGGCCGTTTTAAGTGCGACTTCTCGGACGCTAATCCACTCGACCATGGTAACCCTGGAACAAATATTTGAGCGTTCAAAACCTACATCCAGACATCCAGGCTCACAGTCTAATCCCATAACAGTAACACATTACTGGGCATGGTTTTTTTCAGTAAAGGCCTGTGCCCACAGATTCAACCCATTACTATAACACTTTTATGGGCATGATCTTGGCCTTGTTAACTGTGACTTCTCGTAGGCTTTCCCACTCGACCATGGTAACCCTGGAAGAAATTTTTAAGCGTTCAAAACCTAAATCCAGACATCCAGGCTCACAGACTAACCCCATAACAGTAACACATTACTGGGCATGATTTTATTCACTAAAGGCCCTGTATTACAGCTTTCTTTAAAGCCTGGACCCACGGACTCACCTCATTACTATAACACTTTCATGGGCATGATCTTGGCCGGGTTAAGTGTGACTTCTCGTAGGTTTTCCCACTCGACCATGGTAACCCTGGAACAAATATTTGAGCGTTCAAAACCTACGTCCAGACATCCAGGCTCACAGATTAACCCCATAACAGCTACACAATACTGCGTATGACTTTATTCAGTAAAGGCCTGGGACCAGAAACTCAACCCATTACTATAACACTTTTATGGGCATGATCTTGGCCTTGTTAACTGTGACTTCTCGTAGGCTTTCCCACTCGACCATGGTAACCCTGGAAGAAATTTTTAAGCGTTCAAAACCTAAATCCAGACATCCAGGCTCACAGACTAACCCCATAACAGTAACACATTACTGGGCATGATTTTATTCACTAAAGGCCCTGTATTACAGCTTTCTTTAAAGCCTGGACCCACGGACTCACCTCATTACTATAACACTTTCATGGGCATGATCTTGGCCGGGTTAAGTGTGACTTCTCGTAGGCTTTCCCACTCGACCTTGGTAGCCATGGAAGAAATTTTTAAGCATTCAAAACCTAAGTCCAGACATCCAGGCGATTCATCCAGGCAATATTGTCCGGTTTAATTGCGACTTCTCGGACGCTAATCCACTTGACCATGGTAACCCTGGAACAAATGTTTGAGCGTTCAAAACCTACGTCCAGACATCCAGGCTCACAGACTAACCCCATGACTAACCCCATAACAGTAACACATTACTGGGTATGATTTTATTCAGTAAAGGCCTGGGCCCACAGATTCAACCCATTACTATAACACTTTTATGCGCATGATCTTGGCCGGTTTAAGTGTGACTTCTCATAGTCTTTCCCACTTAACAATGGTAACCCTGGAAGAAATTTTAAGCATTCAAAACCTAAATCCAGACATCCAGGCTCACAGACAAACCCCATAACAACAACACATTACTGCTGCATTTGACACTATAGATCATAATATTCTCCTGGAGCGTTTAAACAACGCTGGTGTACAGGGACAGGCGTTAAATTGGTTTAAATTATACCTATCAGACCGTTATCAATTTGTAGATATAAACGGAGACCGCTCTAGTATAACGCCTGTAAAGTGTGGTGTGCCTCAAGGATCAGTTCTAGGCCCCTTACTGTTCTCTATATACATGCTGCCCCTGGGGAACATTATTAGAAAGCACAGGGTTAATTTCCACTGTTATGCAGATGACACACAGCTATACATTTCATCTAAGCCTGATAAGTTATCAGAAATGTCTAAATTAACAGAGTGTGTTAAAGACATAAAAGACTGGATGACTAGAAATTTTCTTCTATTAAACTCTAATAAAACAGAGGTGCTTCTTATCGGACCAAATTCATGTTTACAGCAAATTTCTGAGCTCAAACTACAATTAGATGGATGTGATATAAACGTTATCCGACAGTTAAAGACTTGGGTGTGATATTGACAGCAACCTGTCCTTCAACACCATATCACTCATGTTACAAAATCTGCCTACTTTCATCTTAGAAATATTGCTAAACTCAGACACATGCTCTCTCTCTCAGATGCAGAAAAGCTAGTTCATGCGTTCATGACATCTAGACTGGATTACTGTAATGCGCTGCTTGCTGGTTGTCCAGCATCTTCAATAAACAAGCTTCAGTTAGTGCAGAACGCAGCCGCTCGAGTTCTTACCAGGACAAGGAAATATGATCATATAACCCCAGTTTTATCCTCCCTGCACTGGCTGCCTGTTAATTTCCGAATTGATTATAAAGTACTGTTACTGACCTACAAGGCTCTAAATGGTTTAGCCCCCATTTATCTGACCAGCCTTCTGTCAAGCTACAACCCGTCACGCTCTTTAAGATCTCAAAACTCAGGGCTCCTTGTAGTTCCTCGTATAGCAAAGTCTACTAAAGGTGGTCGAGCGTTTTCACATTTGGCACCCAAACTCTGGAATAACCTTCCTGCAAATGTTCGGGGATCAGACACACTCTCTCAGTTTAAGTCTAGGCTAAAGACATATCTTTTTAGCAAAGCATACTCGTAAAGATTAACATAAATCTATGCTACAGTACATCGTGATTCCCAATAGTATGAATGGCCGCTACGCTAATTATCCTTTTGTCTCCACTCGGGATGTACATCCCGAGGCATCTAGTTACCGAGCCTCTCCAGTGGACCCAGTGAGGAGATGACCTTCCAGCGATGACGTCGAGGAAAACTCAACCTTCTGTCTGGACTAATTCTATCTTGAACTTTCTGCATTGTAATTCTTCCTGCTGTTTTGTAACGCATCCTGCTGTGTAGTGATTTACTTTTATCTGTGGAACGATTTGCTTTTGTTATGTAATAATTTGCTTTTGTGAAGCTGCTGTGGAACAATAGCCATTGTAAAAAGCGTTATACAAATAAACTTGAATTGAATTGAATTGAATTTTATTCAGTAAAGGCCTGGGCCCACAGATTCAACCCATTACTATAAAACTTTTATGGGCATGATCTTGACAGGGTTAAGAGTGACTTCTCGTAGGCTTTCCCGCTCGACCATGGTAACCCTGGAAGTCCAGACATCCAGGCGATATTGTCCGGTTTAAGTGCGACTTCTCGGACGCTAATCCACTCGACCATGTTAAACCTGGAACAAATGTTTGAGCGTCCAGACGTCCAGGCTCACAGACTAACCCCATAACAGTAACACATTACTGGGCATGATTTTATTCAGTAAAGGCCTGGGCCCACAAACTCACCACATTACTATAACAATTTCATGGGCATGATCTTGGCCGGATTAAGTGTAATTTCTCGTAGGTTTTCCCACTCTACAATGGTAACCCTGAAAGAAATATTCAAGTATTCAAAACCTACGTCCAGACATCCAGACTCACAGACTAACCCTATAATAGCAACACATTACTGGGCATGATTTTATTCACTAAAGGCCCTGTATTACAGTTTTCTTTAAGGCCTGGGCCCACAAACTCACCCCATTACTATAACACTTTTATGGACATGATCTTGGCCGGGTTAAGTGTGACTTCTCGTAGTCTTTCCCACTCAACAATGGTAACCCTGGAAGAAATAGTCAAGCATTCAAAACCTGCATCCAGACATCCAGGCTCACAGACTAACCCCATAACAGTAACGCATTACTGAGCATGATTTTATTCAGTAAAGGCCTGGGCTCACAGATTCAACCCATTACTATAACACTTTTATGCGCCTGATCTTCGCCGGTTTAAGTGTGACTTCTCGTAGTCTTTCCCACTGAACAATGGTAACCCTGGAAGAAACTTTTAAGCATTCAAAACCTACGTCCAGACATCCAGGCACACAGACTAACCCCATAACAGTAACACATTACTGGGCATGATTTTATTCAGTAAAGGCCTGGGCCAACAGACACACCCCATTACCATAAAACTTTTATGGGCATAATCTTGGCCGGTTAAGTGCGACTTCTCGGACACTTTCCCATTTGACCATGGTAACCCTGGAGGAAATTTTTAAGTCCAGACCTCCAGGCGCTTCATCCAGGCGATATTGGCCGGGTTAAGTGCGACTTCTCGGACGCTTTCCCATTCGACCATGGTAACCCTGGAGGAAATTTTTAAGTCCACACATCCAAGTGCTTCATCCAGGCGATATTGGCTGGGTTAAGTGAGTCTTCTCGTACACTTTCCCACTCGACCATGGTAACCCTGTAGGAAATTTTTAAGCGTTTAAAACCTAAATCCAGACAGCCAGCCATCCAGCCGAGTTAGATGCGACTTCTTGGACGACTTTTTCACTCGATCCCCACCACTCTGGATAAAATTTTTAAGCATTCAAAACCTAACCCCAGACATCCAGGCGATATTGACCGGGTAAAGTGAGAATTCTCAGACGCTTTTCCACTCGACCATGGTAACCCTGAAAGAATTTTTAAGCGTTTAAAACCTACGTCCAGACATCCAGGAGTTATTGGCCGGGTAAAGTGCGAATTCTCGGACGCTTTTCCAATCTACCATGGTAACTCTGGCGGAAATTTTTAAGCGTTCAAAACCTAAGTCCAGACATCCAGGCGCTTCATCCAGCCGATCTTGGCTGTGATAGGTGCTCATTCTTGGACGTTTTCCCACTCTAACACCGCCACCCTGAGAAAAAATTTTTAAACGTTTCAAACCTAAGTCCAGACTTCCATCGTTAACTTCAGGCCAGGTGTGTGTGCCCGATGAAACCACCTATATCCCAGCAAGCTAACAGTTGTTTGTTGACTCACTAGTATGTTTATCAGTATCAGTGTGTGTGAGGCCCGAGAGCTACAGATCTCCATCCTGTAGATGGAGGAGAACACAACCTTCTCATGTTGAACCCAACAAAAACCGTTTCCTGTTCTGTTCTCATTGTACAGTATGTGCTGTGTTTCAGTGTCTGAGTCTCTTAACTTGTGATGTGTCTGCTTCTCTTTGTAGGACACGTAGTGTTCATGTCTTCAAAAGCTTCTTGGTTAGCCACATGCCCCTCGTGATTTCGCTGATGAAGGGATTTCCAGACAATGGTCACCTGTCCAGAGAAGAGAAGCGTTTCATCTCCTGTCCAGAACCGTGCACACATGATCACTGAAGAAGAAGTGGAAAGTCGACCAATCAAAATGAGCTTCACTGTAAATAAATGAACCTAATGGAGTACTACTAAAGCTGATTTAGATGAATCATTGATAGTTCATGTTGTTTTAGCATCTCAGAAATATCCACCTTGATTTTTTTCTCATTTATTTTTTAAACATAGGAATAACTTTCATACGTTAGCTTTTGAATAAAATCATGCTTGATTTAAATCATCCGTCATCCTTGGCCCCATGTTTTCACTCTATAATAAAAAGGTCAAATGATTACGAATGATTTAAGAACAAATGAATATAAATAAAACTGAAAGACAACACAAGTATATGTTTGATCTCTTGAAGCAGCACGCACACACACACACACACACACACACACACACACACACACACACACACACACACACACACATATATACACTCTCACACACACACACAGGTTGCTACAACGTACATTTTTATTTTATGTATGTTTGTATAAATGGTAAATAAACTGTTTAATAAGAATAATATTAGTAGAATTTTTTTTTCCAGGGTTAAAAAACACATGGTTGACTCCTTATACAGGGTCACATGATTGATTCAGTACATCCTCAAAATGACATTCAATCAAAAATGGGTGACCCTGATGAACTTAATCCTGATTAATTATACAGTTGTGGCCAAAAGTTTTGAAAATGACACAATTATTAGTTTTTACAAAGTTTGCTGCTAAACTGCTTTTAGATCTTTGTTTCAGTTGTTTCTGTGATGTACTGAAGTGTAATTACAAGCACTTCATACGTTTCAAAAAGGCTTTATCGACAATTACATGACATTTATGCAAAGAGTCATTATTTGCTGTGTTGGCCCTTCT